>NW_009629847.1:0-327 GCF_000690535.1 Cariama cristata
GGTCCCAGATGCTCAACAGGTCCCAGATTCTCCTCTGGGCACTGGAAGTTCCTGGGTCCCTGATGCCCTCAGCTCCTGGCAGCCCCCTGCACACCCCACACTGCCTGCTTGCCAGATGCCCCCAGGGTGCCAGCTGGCCCTGGTATGCGGTGACACTTCCCTTCCCTTTGCAGGCTGATGCAGGCTGATGTGAGCAGCGAGAGGGCTGTGAGGACGGAGGACGGAGCATCACTGGCCAGGGTGAGCCGTGCTGGAGTCTAACCCGGCTGCAGCCCCCTCAGACAATTGCATGTCACTCCGGGTCCCCGCACAGCCGTGCCACCCCCT
>NW_009629847.1:494-955 GCF_000690535.1 Cariama cristata
CTTGCAGGAGTACGGGGTGCCTTTCATGGAGACAAGCGCCAAGACGGGCATGAACGTGGAGCTGGCTTTCCTGGCCATTGCCAAGTGAGTACCTGGGGGACCGGGCAAGGGAGATGTCCCCTGCAGCCCCCCCCACCTCCTGCACTGGCACTGGAGCGAGCAGGTGGGGGTAACATGGCCCCACCACCCCAGGGAACTGAAGCAGCGTGCGGTGCAGCCGTCGGATGAGCCCCGCTTCCAGATCCATGACTACATCGAGTCGCAGAAGAAGAAATCCAGCTGCTGTGCCTTCGCCTGAGAGCGGCCGGGAGGCGGCAGCCCCCGGGGCCACAGGCAGGTGGGAGGCAGAGCGGGGACCCAATCCTGCCCTCGAGCACCTGAGGGAACCAGGCTCTGACAAGCCAAGTGTGGACAGGACAATACGGCAGAGCGGAGCATGCACAAGGAGAACCATTGCCCTG
>NW_009629847.1:1114-1320 GCF_000690535.1 Cariama cristata
TCTACCGGAGGGCACCTTGGAGCGGCTGGAGGGGCCGTGTGTGTGCCATGGATGAGACCTGTGCAGCCCCCAGCCCTCTCCTCCCCTGCCGCCATCCCTGCTCTCCTCCTGCTGGAAGGGCCTGATCCAGCCCCTGCGTCCCTGGTGCTGCCGGACTCTGGCTTCCCTCCAGCGACCCTCGGCTCTGCCCCCCAGGCTGCCCCACG
>NW_009629847.1:1709-2286 GCF_000690535.1 Cariama cristata
GGAGGTGCCCGCGGTGGCCTGGGGCGGCTGTGCCTGCCAGCTCCTGGGGCAGGCTGCGTTTCTCTCCCATCGCTGTACATGTAATACAGCTGTTTCTTCCTGCCGCTAACAAATAGCAGCTAAAACCCACTCTCTGGAGAGCAGATGGCTGAGATGCTTCAGCCAGCAAATGCTGCTATGTTGGGCATCGGCGGGGCGCGGGGTACAGGGCTTGGGCTCCGCGTTGCTGCACATCCCCGGTGCTCAGCCTGGCCCTGCCGACCCCTCCAGCGCGCTGCCGGCTCCCCCGAGCACTGCCTAGGGTGGTGAGACAGGGAATATTTGGTTATGTAGCTGAAAAGCTGATGTGAAGGGCAGCTGCGGAGGGCATGGCACTGCTGCACGTAGGAGTCGGGGACTGTCCGGCACATCCGTCCCCACCAGCATCTTCCTGGGCCCTGCGCCTGAGCTGCTCCTCTCTCGCCTACCCCGGTGCCTCCTTCGCCTCTGCTCTGCTCCTGGGTCTCTCTTTGCAAGTTTACACATTAAAGCTGAGTATTTTCGAGGCTTTGCATCTGCCTGGTTTTTTATTGCATGA
>NW_009629848.1:0-10983 GCF_000690535.1 Cariama cristata
CCCGACCACACCACCACCCTACCTCGCGTCCCGCCACAACACCGCCCCCTCACCACCTACACCCGCCTCCCACCCAATCACAAGGCATTCCTCCGCCCACCACCCAATCACAAGTTCTCCCCTCTCCTAGCCTTGCGTCCTCTCCTCTATCAGCCAATGAGAAGGCGCCCCACCTCAGCACCTCGGCTCCCCCTGTTGTGGCCGAAGGGCGGGTGTGGAGGTCTGGCGGGGTGTGGGGACAGGGCGTTTTATTTCCTCCTAGTGGGTCTCCTTGGGCCAATGTGTGGGCTCACCTTGCCTTCCCAGGTGTTTCCACAGTTCCTGGTGTTAGCAACAGCTATCCCTGCTTAACAGCTTTTGAAGGAGAATATCATTTGCAGGTAAAAGTTGTGGTGGCCGGAGACCATCTTCCTGGCTGAATTTTGGTGTAGCTAACACTACCTTGTATTTCTTCATTAGCAGACTGGAGACCCCTAGGTGATCCTGCCTACACCTGCAACCTGCTCATCAAAACCATTTTTACCGATGATAGCTGGCCTCTTGAAACAGGTAAGGGAATTATGGAAGTTCAATTTGCCTATGTGCTGTTCACCTGATTTTGATTTTACGTGTATTCACACATACTGAAATGACCCAATACATAAATCCTGCCCTAAGGAAGGCCTTGTTTGTGTTATGTCAGTACTCTAATGACAGCAAATTCTCTCATACTCAGAATATTTAACATTACTGGGTATTAAAAAGTTCTTTTTTTGCTGAAGATTAGCCCTAGCAGCTGCTTAAAAAAGGAATCCCAGCTGCAGAAATCCTTTTTCTAGTTCCCACAGACTAATTAACAGAAACTTGTCTTAACAAGATTCACATAGCAGGTCTGCAGGGGAACCAAGTAGCTGAATGTAGAAGCTGAATACCTTGCAGAAGGCATTTCTTCTGTCCTATATATTCACAGAACTTTCACTTGAAGCAAAGCAACATGCAGAAAAAGCTTAAGATTTTTTTCTTGCAGACTCATTTCTCTCTTTTTCAGTTCTAAATAAAGAATAGCAATCCTTAATTGCTCATTTGTCATTTTCCTGCACTTGAAAGGCAGTAATTGATTTTGACAAGGATTCGTGCTCGGTTTTACTTGCCAGTTGCAGCCTTCTTGGAGTTGTTTTCTCAGATAAATAGATTGGATTTTGTTGAAATAATTTGAGATGAAATAATTTACCGTTCAAAATTCAACATCCTCTATATTTATCATATCATGCTACACACATTATTTTTTACTGTGGTTGATAGTACTTGTCTATTTTTCTCAGCTGGATGTTAAATTCCAGGAAGTGGCCTGCTTATATACTACCATGGTTTTAAAAACAGTAATTACATCACACTTCTTAATGTCACTTTGGTCCCACATTATAAATGTCTGAGAAATTAAAAGTTAAGCATATTTCAGACTGAAGTAGAAGCTGAATATGAGCACAGTTAGCAACATATTCCTCAGAGAGAATTCAATGATGTGTCAAACCAAATGTTCTTCAGCATATTAAGTCATTGATCAGGACAGAAACTGTGTTTCTGCCTTCTTCCACTAAAGTACAGACAGGAAAGATGAAGCTTTTTTTCTTTGGAGACCTGCTCTTAACAGAGCGAGGATACTTAATGTGTTTCTTTACACACATATGTTGTAATGTTTTGGGGTTTTTTGGTTGGGGATTTTTTTGAGACAGTAACAGGGAGGAGATGAGATGACTGCACTCTGATATTTTTGAGAGCAAACTTTTGTCTGTTTCTTCTTTTCTGTTCACCCCAACAAAGGGGCTAAAGAGATAAGAGCAATGCTAAGATCGCTTTGGTTCTGCTCTGTCACTGAAACAAATTCAGCTCTTAGGGCATGCCTAAGATTAGATTAGAAAACATACTGTACACATGGATTCAGTGTAAACTGCAGGAGCAGTCTAGGATCACTGAAACTATGTTAATATATATAGATGTTAATATATATAAAGAACTGGGGCTGTCAATATTTCAGTGGGGAGTTTTAAAACTAAGGATTTGAAAGAGTTTTTTTAAATCTTTTTTGTTTCCTGAGTGAGAGGCTTCCTACTAGCAGCATTTAAAATGTCTTCTCCCTACTGATAATAAAGTATATGATTCCCTCCAGACTGCTTTTCTGAAGAGTCTGTAGAATGAGATGAACTGTTCTTTGCCAAGACAGAGAAACATCCTCACCCACCTCAATTATATTACGCTTTTCTTGCTTGTTCCAGAGCTGTATGAGGCTCATATCAGCTATATAGAGGTAAGTGCCAGTTGCCTTGTAGCTTTATGGTATGCACAAGAATTTCTAATGTGATCTGAGTGTTCACACATCATTTTATCTTGTGTCTTTCCTCCTGAAGCAGTCACTCAGGATTCTCTCTTTATTATCTTGTGTAGCCTGCAATCGTCACATTCATTCGTTCTCAGTCTGATTTCTTTTTTTTTTTTTTCCCCTTGACCAATGCCATCACGATCTCCCAGGCCTGTGTCATCAAATTCTGTGCAGTGCTTCTAAAAATCGCTGTGCTCTCACATCTGAAAGCTGATCTGTGAAGCTCTGATCCTGTACAGCACAGGTGTACAGTCTTGCCTGTGTAGTCACAAGGCTAAAAATGATGAGCAGAGCAGGGGGCATTGGAATCTAATCTTCCGTTAAGGAGAGTGCTTGCCTCATGGTTGCCAAGTCATTCCCATCTAACAAGTGGGACTAGTGGGATGTACTTTGCTTTTACTGTTTCTTTACCCTAGTGTAATTCTTAATTTTGTGCTTGTGAAAGCAAGGAACAGAGGGGCTTGAAATTTACATCTTGCTCGGAAGGATGACTGATCTTACCTGTGCCTACATAAAGAAACTAATAAAACTTGTTTTGAAGTGCAGCTTTGAAGAAGTAGATCTATTTAAGTAGTTTGCAGTTGCTAGTGACTTGCAGACCCACCTTCATCAGTTGGTTTACCAGAAAAAAATCCGGTAACTGGCGCAAATGGGCACAGCCTCACCAGCGATCCCTTGTTTGTGCCAAACTTAGACAAGGTAGATAAATGTAGTGTGAATAAAAAGAGATGATGATACGTTATCAGGTTTATTACACAAGCGAATTATTTGGGACTACCACATTTGGGAAGATGCAATTGGAAATATGTTTGTATAGTAAAGCTTTATGCAACCATTTTCTTTTGCCAAGTGAAACGTGAAGAAATTATTGAGGTTTTTGTGACAAGATTGCTGGCTGTCAATTTCACAGAACTAGGAGATCCAAAGTGTCTTACTGAGCTTTTGAATTTGAGTTCTGAACATTCTGAGGTTCAGCCTCCCTAATAATCCTGGGTGATTCTGTTCCACCCACTACTGTGGATACCACTTATATTGAATCATGTGCATTAAATTAGACTTTTTAAGTTTAGATTATGATCAAAATATTCACTGAGCAATTAAAGGATAGTTTTTAGCAGCAGGGAACTTTAATGTGACTGATGCATGGAGTGTTTCTCCTTTAAGGTCAGATAATTAGCAAATATTTTTAACCTTTGCTCTTTAGTGTGTTAACTAGCAGTACAAGATGGGCTTTCTTGGACATCACTGTATTCTCAGAATTACAGTGAAGCAAAAATTCATCACTAAACACCAAACTCATGCAGTTATACCTGATACAGAGAGGTCCCGTGGGTTGGAGGAGTTTTCGAGGCACAAGGAGTTAACAAATCAATCCAGTGATCAACCAATGCAGTTTCAGCTTTCTTTAGGTTCTGCTTGCTGAAGGGTTGGTGTGTACTAGAGTGTTAGCGTATGACATGCACAAGCGTGGAAAGCAGTAGTAACCCACTGGACTGTCTGGTACATCTGCCAGGTCTCACAGCCAGTGAACTTTTCCATGGTCAGACAGGAGAAGAATCTGCTTAACACATGCTAGGGATGTTTGAAATGGTCTAGGAAAATGGCAGGGCTCTCCCTTGCATGGCAGGATTCCAGTATGGGGGCTCAATGGTTTGTGCTATCCCTTTGTCTTCTGCTTATCCCTAGAAAATGTACCTTGCCTAGAAGTTGAAAGTATGCAGCTTTCATGTACGCAATGATACAAGATCTCAACTGGTATAAATTTTGAGAATTTAGGATCTGTTCTTTCCATAGGAGGGTTTTTTGGATTACATGTACATTCATTGATTTGTCTCTCATACCAGGAAGAAATAAACTCACTAAAATGTTCTGGTTTTACTGATGAGAAAGAATCCATTGTCCAGAAAGTCCTGGCTCTTCGTAGGAGGTGTTTCCTAACTTCCAGTTAGTAATTTTGGTGTAGTGACAAAGCTGTCTTATTTGAGTGGAATAAAGTTACAGTGACTCATCATAGTACTGCTAACTTCGATTCCATAAACCTTTTACTTCAAACTCTGGCTTCTGCAGCAGTAGCAAAAACTGGAAGGCAGATGGAGCTCCTGCATGCCAAGTGCCACCATGCCAGTATTTAACGTTTAGACATCATCCACCTTTGGCTTAAGTCTTTTTATTTTCAGTTTATTTGTTACTGTATTTGTTAAACTTTAACTGACTTCTTTTTCAATGGCACAGTAATGCTAATGAAAAAGCTAACTTGAAAGAAAGTTACTTGTACTGCTTGGTATAGTTCAAATCGGTGTTACTCAAAATAGAAGCATTTAAAACAGTCTATCAATAATTTGGCCTGAACTCATTTTTTGAGGGAAATTTCCTGGTAATCATATGATTATGTTGTGGAATAGATTCCTTAAGAAGTCATGGGAAGTACTAGTAATTTGGACAAACTGCAATTTGAATGGAACAACCCTAACACAGAATAGGCAAGCAGTGGATTTTGGCCCTGATCGTACGGTTTCTGCCCATTCTAAATTCCCAATCAATTCTCAGTTGGGAAGAGAACAATGCCTCACTGACTGCCCCAGAAACCAAATTCCTCTGCTAATGCTCTAAGCAAATGTAACAATAGGCAGAATCAACATTTCTGCCTCTGCTCCATCGGGAAATCTCAATATGGGATCACCACAAAGGTAACAAATCAGCCAGCTCTCCATGGCTTTTTCAGTTGTTAGTCCTTCTTTAATGACCTCTAAAGGTTCATGTAGCTGATACGGAGGTATTTTGTGTTACCTCTTGTTGCCAAGATAATCAAGGCTTTCCAATTAATTTCAATTAACCAAGTATTATTTTTCAACTTACCAACATTGCTTTATGTCACAAATGCATTAATGAATAAAATTTTGTTTATCTTTTGGAATTCACTTTATGAAACTCCTTAAACTTGACTGATTAGGTTCAGTTAAAGGCATTTAGAATATTATCTCCGGTTTTGCTTCACTTTAAACCAGAAAAGTAGCAAAACTTAAATAGCAAATTTAGGCAGCACATGCATGTTTATTAGTTTCAGGCAGCAAATGGCATGAAATGTTCTTTGGTCTATTTTTATATGACCTCAATAATATTATTTTTTACTACCGCCCTCTGCTGTCATTGAGGCTGTATGGGGGTTATTTCTTCATCTTTCTGCCTGGCCCAAGATCTGCTTGCTTTTCATCTTCACTGCACTTCCCTTCAGTTCAACCCACAGATTTGCTGAGTTTGCAATAATTGTCAAAATATTCCTGAGTATTCCTAATGATTCATTGGATCTAATCAGACCAAAAGTTGCTATTTGTTCACCTGAAAACAGTGGTTTTAAGCTTATTATGAAGCTGTTCCTACTTCCAGGTACCAAATTTACTCCAATTCTTTAATCTGATATGACTATTGCTGCCTAATGTCATTTTCTTTCTCCTCTGTTAGCCATTTATTTTTCTGAGGGAGAAGTCACATGCTCTTCTGTGTGTTGGAACAAAGCCATATTTTGTAGAGAGACTTCATATGGTCAGTAAAGCTCCTATGAATTTACTTAAGAACTTCGATAAAATATTAAATCCTTTTACTCTTGTCCACACAGTTCCATAATTTTAGTACATGTAAGCTTGAAATGGAAGTGTTTGGGGTTTAGTGACAATAGACATATTTGAAATAACATATTTTCCTATATTTATGAGATGTTTGTATTTCTTATGGAAAAGTTCCAAGCGAGGTGCCAGATATCTTGGTTGTGTAAGAGTGACCGTTTTTGTAATTTTATTCTGCCATTCATATCAGAAGGGTGTTAACTCTGTGGCCTGTTACATTATGATAGAAATGAGGCAGGTGGTGAGCTATTTTTCATTCCAAGTGAATATAAATAGTGAAGGGGGGAAGTGTGGTGTATACACAGCTCTTTGATTTATGCAAGCATATTATGGAACCTGTTATAGTGAAGTCAGATATAGAAATCTTCTGTTCCTGAGACCAGTGGGAGATCGGCTTTTCAAGAGCTTGCAGGGTTTCTCCTTTTCACGTAAACCATCCATCTGGTTACAGCTGGGGTCTGACCTTTCTTTTTACTGAACACACCAGGAATAGCTTAAATATATGCCTGGATGTTCCACATGTTAGGGAGAAATTCAATGGACTGCTTCCTGTTAAATACAGAATTTTTAGTTTTCGAGAGCAAACCAGAAAAGTCAAAGATGCTTGCTTCCTTGTTATCCTCTGTGTATCTTCTCAGAAATTTTTCATGTGAATACCTGGGCACTTTGTTGCTGAGAAGTCTAACAGTTAACATTTGAGCTAAAACAGGTAACAAAAGTCAAGACATAATTGGGCATGAGGAGGCTCTTAGGTAGTGGTCAATTAATTAACAGTCTTGCAGTAGTGACTGGTTAGAATATGTACTTTTTTCGAGTCCTTACCTGCTTCCTGATTTTGTCACATTTGCAATACAGCATTGACAAAGACCTTTCCAGATTATAAAATCGTGGCATAATACTAGCTACAGCTCCCCTTTTCCTTGATGTAAGGAGTGGTTTGGACAATATGGCATTATGTCTGGCACCAGCTCTGCTCCTAGGGAACTATTCCAGACCATATGTCTGTAGCACGTTAACATGTTCTGTCTCACAAAAGGAGCTAATTTAGCTTCCATTCAAAATCGGAAATGGAGACTCAGAGTAACTTCAATGGACTGTAACTAGACCCTCACACTGAAACTATTTTTCTTTTTTTTACCAATGGCATAGGAAAAAGAGTCATGTGCCTTTTCCTCTCTTCCAGGGATTAATACCCCATTAATTCTGGGACAGTGAAGTAATTAGGTCTATTAAACCCTTTTAGCGACCTAGTGCTTTCAGCATTGAAGTCATGCTCAATGAGTTCAAGTTTCTTAAATACACATTCATATACTTAGAACAGCTATCCTCTAGTGAGTGATTGCACCTTTATTACAGTATTCCATAGATATATAGAGCTACAAATTAGAGATAGCCCTACCAATACAGATTATCAAAGAAGCACAGCTGCAGCATTATTGTAATCCTTAAATTAATATTTGTTTATTTTAGAAAATAGAAGCCAGACAGACAACCTCATAGAAAACACAAAATTGGGCTGCAGGAGAATACATCTCTGTTAGTGTATCAACGCTGTGAAGTCCTTTTGTGCAACTGAAAAGGAATTTTCATAGATGGACTTTCTTTCTGTTGCATTTTACCTTGCCTTGAATTGGTGGATCAGTAAGCCCGTGTGTCCTCAGTGAATTACTGAGGATCTCTTGGAACAATAGGAAAGAAAACTAATTGAAGATATGCTTTAACCCACCTATTTGTTATTTTGCTGCAATAATAAAATGTTTCTAATTTAATCAGGGCTGCAATCTGTAATTTAAAGTCAAAAGCAATTTTTCCTTTTATTTCATTGGAGGAAAAAAAGAAACTAAGTAAGGATCTGAGTTTACCAATATATTTATGAATATAAATATTTCAGAGCGTATACTGGTTCTATGTATGTTTCTATTATCGTTATGCAATGTGAGGTAAAAATCCCTAAAAGATTTTTAGTTGTTGCATTAATCAAGTAACGTTTTTTGTACTCAGTACCTCAAACACACAAGTATTCAATAATATTGTATGTGAGCAGGACTATGCCCTACATCAACAACTAATCACAGTAGTAAATATTTTGAAGAACTGAGATGTAAATAGAGCCATAATTTAGACTGAATTCTAACTTGAGGAATTTGGTATTGGTAGACAAAGGAAAGACAGCTTCAGGTGACACAGAGGCACCACAGCAGAGACTATTTTAACCCCAAACTTGGCACATCACATAAAAATGCTTCTGTTTATTGCACTTTCTATGTAGAGATAAAGACGTGTATCTCGAAATCTCTTTATGTATTGGTCACTTTCTTGTAGTTCCTTAGACTCATCAGATACCAGTGAACCTTGAAACTGCTACAGCTTCATTCATTACTTCAGCACTGTTGAAGACCTGTTCATTTCATGTTTCCCCCTCTAGTGTTATTTTGGGATACAGAACTTCCAAGATGATGTCATTACTTTTTTTTCTTCTTCTTCTTTTCAAGTACTGTTACTACTATATGACTTTAACATTCTACTCAACAAAGAAAGGGACTATTCATTTAATGATTTACTCTTTTGGCAGGTTCCAATTACTTTATGGAAAAAGAATAGAAAATGACTTTTTTTTTTTTTTCGTTTGCCTATATAAAGAAGAGCTGACCAAGTTCTGCAGGCTAACATAATCTAGGAAAAGAAAGCAAAAACCAGGAAAACCGGAAGTATGTAGTTAAAGAAACATGGGCTTGCTCTAGATTGATCAGTTCTCTTGTCTTACTGTTCTCTTTGATCAGGCTGCTAAATAACCATCGGACAGGAATTCTATTTCTAAGCTATAGACACAGGACTTTGCAGGGAAGTCGTTCATTAAAATAGACAATCTCCACATCTCTGCTTATATTTTAGAGAGAATTTGTAAATAAGGGGAATTAGGGTAGTGAGAAACCGGATCTAACATTGAAGTTAGTTCTGCTTTGAGTAGAGGGAATGGGCCAGTTGGCCTCCTGAGTTCCCTTGTGAGGGCAGTTCTTTTGGTGCTGTGATAACTAACGTGGTCATTGCTATAGCATTAATCAATGCCTGTTACAGACTGGGCAAAACAGCTTTGTAGTGGGTAGATGTGGCATTTAAAAAAGCCTTTCAGGCTTTCCCTCTCAGGTCTTTCAGCCTCGTCAAAGTCCTTTACTTGATTGAAACATCAAATGGTACCCTGGCAAAATGTTTTCTTCCAGTCCCATGATTGTGTGGGTCTTTGGGTAGACATTCTTAGCACACTGCTATCAGGAAAAAAAAAAAAAAAGGGGGGGGGGAAGTTAATATGTTACATTTAATTTTATTTAGATTTTGAACAATGCTGTATATCTAAGACCAATTACCAGAACTGTTTTGTGTGTTTTATATTTTTAAAAAATGGGTGTTCTCTGTGTATATCCTGTCCTTGGAGATGACTAATAAGTAACGTCACGCCTGACCTTCCCAGATTTTATTCTGGAATAAAACATGACAGATGTTTTAACATGTACAACTTTAACAATATACAGGAAAATACAGGGAAGGATGGAAGAGCTAGAAAATGAAGAATAATAAAGTAGTCTCCTACTGAATGCAGCCATAACTGAGATTGGAAATTAGATAGAGTGAAAGTAATGGTTTCCTCCATGTCATAATTTTGGCCTGAATAACTACTACTGCCATTGTTCTTGTGAAAGATCTGTCTGCTGGGGTGTTACAGTGACTACGGTAGTAATTGTAGCTATTCCACACACTAAAGGTAGCAACTCGGGTAGTATATTGTTAATACCTCATTTAGTATCAGCTCAGAGAGACAGTGCTACTGATTTCATGTAGACACTGTTTTTGCTTCATCTTTTCCTGAGTAGACAGTGTAGTTTGAGAGAAGGCAATTCTAGGTGATCTCCTGCCTCTCTCTCCAGAAGTGTGCTACCACTAGCAATTTAAAGTCACTGCCTTTGTCTGGTGGAGACTTCTTAGATAAAGCTCAGGACCTTTTTAAAACCAGATTGCTAATGCGTTGCTTACGCCAACAGAAGCACAAAGAATGCATGTAGCTTAGATGAAACCTGTTTTGTTTTGCATTTTGTTGTTTTATCCTATATCTATTATATCCAAGCAGCTATGAGTTGTTTTTTGGTTTTGTTTTTTTTTCTTTTTTAATTTGAAATAATTTCCTTATTCTAACTTGAGATAGCCAGTGTGATGAGAAGGAGATCAGTCTGCATTTGGAAAACAGGTGGATAAATGCACCATGGTTTGGCCTCTACTTTGTTTTAAAAAAATCGGTCTAAATAGTCTTAGTATACCCTTCAGTAAGTGGAGAAAGAGAGGAAACTGACAATGTGTTGTGGTATTATGAAATGGAGAAGCACACTTCCATGGGAGATTTATGTGGTATAGTATGCCAGCATTTAACAGCATATGTCAAGTTTGTAGGGGTTGATGACAGGATAAGTTTTATTTTGCTGAAGATGGGGCTCAGCTCTCAATGACTTGGCCATCCCTGATGCAGAGAAAACTGTGTCAGTGAAGCAAATAATTTTTTCCTACTTCCATTTGCCGGTGTTCCCTCCCTGACCTCTTCACCACACATACATGATTTTCAAAGCAATACAGGGTTAATGGCAGATCCTTTGTGTTTGAAAAATATCCAGTCCTTTTCCTTCGGTTCCTTAGGTGAAGGACTGTACTGAAACAACATGAAACAGCTACTGAAGATACTTTTCCTTGCCAAAAGACAAAGTGAAGGCTCAGTGCACAACAGCAATATTGAAAGATAAGAGTTAAAAGGGAAGGGAGCAAAGTTAAGTAGATAAAAGCATCACAGCATAAGTGCTTAGATGAGTCCCAGTGTTCTGACCTCTGCTGCTGTCATAAAGTGTTTGAGTTTGTTCAATACCTCATAGAAAAAGAGTCCAAACACCACAGAAGGTGTAGCATGTAAAGGGGAATTTCCTTGTTGAGTAAGGGCGGAAGTTATGGGCCGAGACCAACCGTATGAGATTC
>NW_009629849.1:0-20566 GCF_000690535.1 Cariama cristata
GGAGCTGAGACGCGCCGGCGCTGGCAAGAGGGTGCCCAGGGGGTTGCTGTGTGTATGTGTGGTTTCGGCTGCAAATCTCCCATAGCGTCTTCAAAAAAGGGAGAACGCAATCTGATTTTGGCTGCGGGATTTAGGGGGAAAGACATTCAATAGCTTTGCAGCATGCAAAAAAAAAAAAAAATGTTTTCGAGGTAAGTGTGTCCGGCCTTGGGACGAATATGACAAGTCCTAGGAGTTATGGGAAGTGCACTGGTACCTATTTCCTAAATGTCCCCCCAGTCCCAAACAGTGCTCTCTTTCTGTCTCACATACAAAAGCCGTGCTTCTTTCTTTCCGTGACTTTCCCGACAGGAGCTGGTGACCTGACCGGGGATGCTATGGGCTATGTGACAGGCGTGCTGGCCGTGCTGATACACGCTGCTTACCTGGTGCTCATTCAGAAGACCAGCGTAGACAGTGAATATGGACCCCTGACAGCTCAGTACGCCATCGCTGTTTCGGCCACCCCTTTTCTCATCATCTTCTCCTTTGCCAGCATGGATTCCATCAACGTCTGGTCCTTCCCGGGGTGGAAGGACCCTGCCATGGTATGCATCTTTATCGCTTGCGTCCTAATTAGCTGTGCCATGAACTTTACCACCCTTCACTGCACTTACATTAACTCGGCTGTGACCACCAGCTTCGTAGGGGTGGTGAAGAGCATAGCAACCATCACGGTGGGCATGGTGGCATTCAATGATGTGGAGCCCACAAAGTTATTTATAGCCGGTGTTGTGGTCAACACCTTAGGGTCTATCATTTACTGCGTGGCCAAGTACATTGAGACCAGACGGCAGAGCAATTACGAGGACCTGGAGAAAGAAGCTAGAGAAGAGGAGGAGAAAAGGCAGGCTGGGGACCAAGCACTGTTTGCGATGGAAGCGATTTCCCAGGAGAAGGGGACTGAGGAAGCAGCAGTGGAAGGATCAGCCACGGGGGACAGCCAGAGCGGAGAGGGAGAGAAGGACGGCACCGAGAAACCTGCCAAGGGACCGACGGTCCAGGGAAAAGCCACCGGCACACCAGAAGTGAACAGGAGCTTGCTGAAGGATGCCTATCTTGGAGTATGGAGGTTGGTGAGGGGTGCTAATTATATAAAGAAGGATTATTTGATAGAAAATGAAGAGCTACCAAACCCTTAAAAAACAGGTTTGCAAACCTATTGCTTGAGGACAGACACCTGGTTCTCTGTACAGGGGGAAAGGCAGAGCATAAATTTCCACATCGATGCTGACAAATCCAAATCATGCAGAATGACTTTACCTCATTGTCAAAAAGCGAAAGGTCAGCGTTTGCCCGTGCTTCGGGCTTGCTTTCAGCTGCTTTCAGTACATCACTTTAGACCCACCACAGCTAAAGGTGCCGAGTCCTCCGCTGTGGACCCAGAGGTGGGCAGTGGGAAGCCGCGGGGTGCTTGCCCAGCAGCCTGGGCCATGAGGGACATCAGTACCATTGAGTCAGTCGGCAGGGCCAGGGACACGGCGGTGGCCTGTAGCTTAGCTTGTGTCTGGAGCCTTGTGATTTTAACACCATTCGGAGGCTCTGTCGATACGCTTCCGTATCTGTATCCGTCCAATTATAGGTACTGTATATAAATATAGTCCTACAATGTATAAGCTCCCATTAACTGTACTTTTATGTGCTCCTCTGTGTCAGTGCAATTGCATCAGAGCTGGAGGTTGTGCCACTTCAATTACATTGGTGTAAAATCACCCTCTTAACCGAAAAATTGAAAGTCTCCCTAATTCTTTGACCTGGTTTACACTGGGTGGTTTGTGTCTGCAGTAGAAATACTTTTGTCTTGCGGTGGTGTACGCGAAAGCAGAACCAAATCTGAACTTTTGAGAAGCTTTGGTTAGCAAAAGAAGGATGTTCTTCTATGAGCTTTAACTACATGTAGCATTGGGAATAGTAGCTTGACCCAAATAAAAGAGTTTGGAAATGTTGGTACGTATTGATTTGATTTGGCAGGGCTATAAAAAAACTTAGGGAGGGAGCGTGTGCCTCGTGCTATCCCCTCCTTGTAACCTAAAGTTGGGTGAATCGGAGCCTGGACTGCAAGCTAGGCATTCTCTCCACCTCCCTCTCCCAGAAGCCCAGGCTGACAGCAGAACTGGGGACACCATCTCGCCTGGGTGCTTTTGCAGGCCAGTTTTGCTATGTCCTGGCCACCTGTGTCAGGACTTGGTGCGTATCGGCCCCCGCTGTCCCCACGCTGTGGTGTCCGGCAGAAGAAAGCGCAGACAGGGCGGCGGGCAGGGAGCTGCATCGTGCTCCGGCAGATCCCACGGCCGAGCGCCCGCGGGCCAGGATGCTCAGCACACTCGGCCCCGAAAAGTCCATGGGTTTGGTGGAAGCTGCTCCCCTGTGCCCAGGCTGTGTCCCCGTGGGCTGCGAGGGGCAGGGCCGCCTCTCCACCCCGGCCGCTCAGATCCCCCGGTGGGAAGGGGGAAGCGGGCAGCGGGGACTCTGGCGGAGCCTCTACTGAATATGCCAATATTTTGTGCCACATATGTTTAGCGGGGAAGACTGGGGAAACAAATGTTTGAGTGTTTCTTAGTTTGGGGATACCCTTTCGGTAGGTGGGGGTCCTTGGGTCAAACCTTCACTCAGAAGTAGGTAGAGAACAGATTTGACTCTGAGTCTTCCTCATCCGAAAAGGGTGCCCCCAGCCGTCGGGCCATCTTGACCACAGGCTGAAACAAGTTGTTATCATCTCCTGAAAAAAAATTAACCGAGTTGTTTATTGTTGTTGTGGTTATTATTGTTGTTATAATTAGTTATTAAGCCACTGAACTGAAAATCAATTATCCCCACAGCCCTAATTCAGCAGTGCCTAGCCCAATGCCTTGTCCAGCCAAGCAGGCAGCATTAACCTCACAGCACGTCCAGCACTGAAATCCAAAATGAGCAATTTACCCAACAGGGAATATTTGCAAAACTGATCTCTGGGGGAGCTTTAGGATCTTGTCAATAAATGCAGGCAGGGGCATCGGGTGCGACGGTATGTTTTTTGAGTGAGCGCAGAAGTTGGGTGACCTGGCGTCCCCCATGAATTTTGAAAGAGCCAGCTATAAAGACGTGGAGGCTAAAAGTCTGTAGCTGCTGAGCTGGGGGACGGGGCATGGAGATCTGTACATCACACGTTATGTATAGCTTGTGAGTATCGAGAGAGTCTGGCTATATGCCAAAATAACAAGGTTTACTTTCTGCTCAAGCTCCATACAGCATCTTTTGCCAAAAAAAGCGCACTATTTATTGTTTAAAGGCTAATATAATAAGGGTTTTGTTAGTTTTTCAAGTGCATCCTAAAGAAGTTTGTGCCTATGACTTACAGTTGCTGTATTACTGAACTCGTTACGATATTGAACTGCACTGCGATCATACAGATGGCTGAAGAGAAACCTGCATTTCTGATCTGTCCTCGCTGTGCTCAGTCTTTTGTGTCCACAAGAAATGCGGATCTTTTTACCACCTGGATGCCAGTCTTAGATCCCATCGCGTACACTCCGTGTTTGGCACGTGCTGAAGAAAGCTCTCCCCCTGGGCTCTCGTTGCAGGACTTTTTCCTGGGAGAGTTCAATGTTTTGCCGCTTACTGTTGTTGAAGTGTTAGTAGAAACGTGCGGAAATTCGAACAGTTTTGACTGTTAAAAAAGCTGCTGTTACGGTGTCGTACATTTGCATGTATAGTCGAACCGTGATTATATTGTACTCTGTTTATACCTGTAAATTCCCTAAGTGAAAGCGGGAATTTGGCAAATGCAATCCACTTTTTCAGTAAAAGAGACTGTCGCACAATAAAATAAAAATATTGCCTCGTGCTGAGGTATTTTAATAGCATCAGCGGAAGACTGCAGAATGAGATGTGGGAATAAAATGCACTGCTTTCCAAAAGCCTTCTGGTTTTCTTATTGTTGCTACTCCAGGGTGCTCATTTTTGGTTCTTTTATAGTTATTCTTGTGCCTTTATACTGTCCAAGTTTCCTCAGCATGTGACCGCAGACTATAAATACTGCCACGGACAGAGGGACTGAGGACAGGCAAGGGAACACAGGAATCTGAAGTGGTCAAGTCCTCTGTACAGCTCGAAGTATCTGTGGTTCTTTACAGCGATTTCTTTGGTCGCATGCTTAAGATGATTTAGTGTCACTAGTGTAACTGCTGTAACTTCAGAATACATAAAAATAAGATGATGCTTGTCATTAATAGTTATATTATAAAATCATTGCGTTATTAAAGGACTTAATATGGATTTGATTTTACAAAGTTAAGTGTATGTGTTACCAGCTGTGTCACATGGCAGCCCTAGGAGATGACTTAAGCGTTAATTTTTACCTGTTTGCTTCAGATGAAAGGTGTGTGACGTGCCCGTGGCTGAAGCTGGGTTGTGCCAGACACTGGGGCTGGTGATTATTACAGAATTCATCTTCGAGCTCCACACAAACGTGCCTGCAGGATGGTTTAGAGAAAGAAACTGTCCTTGTTCCAGGATAATGCATGAACCTGATGCACAATGACTGCTCTGAGAATAAACATTAATTTCACTGTCAACACATCATCAAGTAACACCTGCTCTAGCACTACTGTATCGCACGCGCGTGCCCGTGCACGCACACAAATACACATGCGACGGGAAAACGAAAGCCAGACTGGCTATCTTTTCTAAAACGTACTCTTTTCTCAAAGAAATTGAAGAGAGGACAGAGTATTTGGAGGTAGGGACAGTTAAAATTTCTAAGGATAAGTAAAAAATTTGCATACATCACTGACAAACCAATCTGGCATTTACTATCGCTTCCAAAAGGAAAATGAACAGCCACCTGCAAAAAAACAGGTGAGAGTGAAAGAAATTTTACGGTTTATTAAGCAACACTCCACAGCCCTGTGTACTTCGGGGGATATTTTATTGCCAGTGCTTATCAGCCTCCCGTAATTTGATTATGTCCCTTCGCTGCAGGCAAAGGCTTCAGTGGGCAGCAAGGTGCGAGCCCTTCAGCTCTGGGCTCTAAATTAACATTTGAACATTTTGCTGCTTGTCACGGTTAAGGGTTAACACCACAGATTCCCGTCTCCTTCCCCTCTCTGCCTGTGTCCCCTATAATTTCACATGGCGCTTTGAGGTTTCTCCTGTGTTTTTTGAACCCGAAGCCTCTAAGTGCGGTGCAGGCAATCAACCCTGCCTCTCAATGAGCTGCTACGTTCATGCTTCAGCAGCTTCTTGGAGGTTGTCAGGAAGATTTTTGCTTCAACCTCGCTCCTTTCGGGAACTGATGAGTGTGCACGTGCCCTCCTTTCTCTTCCCTTGTTCCTGTTGTATTTCCCAAATCTTATTTCCAGCATCCAGCCTGAAAACCTCTGCCAGTGGCGCAGGTCTTGCCGCAGAGGCTTCTGCCATGTGATGATTTTTTTTTTCCTTTTTTTCTAGCAGGGCAGGGAGGGGATGGACCAGTGAGATCTTGCATGTCCAGATTGCTTCTTGCTACCTTTGTGCACATTTCTGCACCCCAGCTCCCTGCTTACCAGCTCCCTATATAGCTCAGCCATGGCTGCGTCCCAGCTTCTTGTGGAGCTGGGCCAGGGCTGCGTACCAGTTTCCCGCGGAGCTGGGCTGTGCGCAGGATGGATGCAGGAGTGATGGTCCTCGCTGTCAGCCAGTACTGAAATCTGGTCGTCCACACTGGTTTGGATATTTATTATACACGTAAAACCAGAAGAAGATTTTTTTTCACAGTAAGTGCATTTTGAGTAATAAACCTGAAAAGAGGTTGCCATCATTATTACTGATGAGCCAGGCTCATTTTTATTATAGGTGGAGACTAGGAAAGCCAGTCACACTTTAGGGCTAGACACTGTGTTTGAATAGGAGAGATGCCTGAAATGAAAGCCTGGGTAGAAAGCATGAAAACACTGCTTGAAGAGGTACGTGGGATTCAGATTAGGATGGATGGAGAAAAGATGAAAGTTGCAAATTAGGATGGATGGGGGAAATGTGAGAGTTTGCAGAGAAGCAAAATGTTTCAGTTCGTATCCCTCTCCCTCACCCACATCCCTGGGGAGCTGGAAGCCAGCCCCTCCACCACATCTCAGTTTGTCGCTGTTCTTA
Organism: Cariama cristata; assembly: GCF_000690535.1. NCBI lineage: Eukaryota > Metazoa > Chordata > Aves > Cariamiformes > Cariamidae > Cariama > Cariama cristata. Next base: position 6,145 of record NW_009629849.1, read on the forward strand.
CACAGAAAGAAACAGTGACAGCGTCAGAAACCCCGGGCCGAACAGTGCAGTGAATCTGCAGGGAGTGCCCTTGAGTTTGGGGCCCTGGAAGAGCGATGCACATGAAGGAGAGGGGCAGAGGGAGTGATGACCTGGCTGGGGAGCAGACGGCTGGATCTGCTCCTTGTAGTCCTGTGATTTTTTCTTACTGGGCAGCTGTAAGAAATTCTGCTCTGGGCACATTAATTTTGTTGGTAAGTTTGTCCTTTATCGAATAAAAGCAGTGTCAGTTCTGTTCTCAAAATTACACCCTTTTTTTTTTTTTTTATTAGGTGCTATTGATTTTGCTCCTGACAAAACAAGAGAGATTTCAACAATTCTTTAACAGAATTCAGGATTTCTCTGAAAAAGAGCAATAACTGCTAAGGTCACAGACTGTTTCTTACCTGACATGGGAGTCAAACGAGAGAGAGTAATGAGCTGGAACTGGTCATGGTAGTAAACCAGTCAGGTTTACCGGCTGCTGTAAATATTGAGTATCATCAATAAGTAAAAACAGCTACAGGGTGCTGCGTGTATCACTGTTAACTCCTTGTGTCCTGAATTGGTTTAATTCTTTTAAGTGAATTTTCAGTCTTGAGAATATCTCTGCAAATCTGTCCTTACGGTCTGTCCAATTCCAAACCATGTACGCTTACTGAAAAGGTAAAATATGAATTTACCCTTCTGGTTATCACACCACTAGCTGGGCTGGGCTCTGAAAGGGAAAGGGGTTCCTTCTGTCAATGCACCTTCTCGAGTGAGTGAACATTCAGTGGCACAGAAAAGGTCCAACAAACATATGTTCTAACAAACATATGAAAAGCAGCTAAATATGTCCTTATCACAATTTGACAGGAAAAAAATTGCAATTCCTCAAGCATAGTGGCTGACAGGCCCTGGGTCTGAATATTCGTTGAACGCCAGGAGGCTGATGCACACACAACACACCACAACTGAGTGTACAGTCACACAGTTATGGCTCCGGGATTTACAATATTTTCTAAACCAAAAGAGACTGGGATGCATTTGCTGGCATCATGGAAGAAATGGCTTAACTTAGAAAAGTTGGGGTGCAGGTCTCTGTGAAGAGCTCCTCTCCAAAGCAGCATCACGGCCAAGCCAGCAGCGCATTTCAAGGATTCCTGAGACAGGGTTGGACTTTCAACAATTGCCTAACTGTTTTGGTTTGCTTTTATTAATAACAGTCAAGCATGAGCAGAATGGTCTGTAATATCTGGTCATGTCCTGGGGTGCTCTCTGGGGGCTGAACTCTTCTGAAGCACTTGAATGCTGCAGTGGCTTGATCAAACCAGGGCTCATCATGCTGTGTCCAGCTCTGTCATCCAACACACTCAGCGCACTTTCTTTTTCCGTTTGGAGGATCTACTTAACAGTGATTAAGTATACTCGTATACTCATACAGGTCTTTTATAGAATCAGCTGCTCCAACTATTCAACGCTACAGTTCCTACACTGCCTTTCCTCAAAAGTTGCAACCTTTGGTCTTGCCTGAGCTTTGGTGCTGATCCGGCACATTCTTTTTTTATTCTCTTTCTGCAAACTTGACCTCTGCCGGTCCTGCTGTGGCTGGGCAGGTAGGGCACGATGCGGTCCTGGGCCTGGCACGCACCCCGTGAGTCCTCCGCAGAGAAATCACAGCGGCAGCCAGCAGACAAAAAGCATCAGCTCCCACTCTCCTGGACAAAGACAAGGACACGCTGTTCTGTGATTGAGCTTCATTACTGAGTTACGCTGATTTATACTCAGCATGAACAAGCACCGTGAGTAAGGCCTTCAGAGCCAAGGAGGCTTCACTGCATCCTGGCATTTAAAGCACAGGTTGAAAGAGGAGATTATTTCTTGGTGGGGCTCCTCTTGGTGCATTGTATAGATCCAATATGCTGGCACATAAATTGGTGAACTTTGAAGACTCGGGCTGCTGTGTGAATGCAGATTCCTGGGTGACAATATAAAGCAGTCACTGCCACAACCTTCCCAGTTGCCATCACGGATGCTCTCAGTCAGTAGCCCTCGCCTTTGTACCAAAACATTTCAGCGTATGTTTATTTTGTACCTTGACCAAGCCTTCACGCAGTAGGACACAAACCTAAATGAAAGCATTTTGCTACTTTAGGGGCTCAGTGGTGGCTGGTGTTTCACCTCCACAACCCCAAGGAGCGGGTCAGAAGTTTTGGGAATACTTCTCTGTCCCACTGGGCAGAGATCTGTGCTTGAGGCGCTAAAGCTCTCAATTCCAGCAATGCAAAGTCAAAGAAACACCCTCTCCACCCGTAGTCTATTTACTGACATTGCTGTGGCAGGACAACCGATGGTAAAAGCCCCCGCTGCAGGAGAAGGGAGTCGTTGCCAGCTCAGCATGCGCCGTTGGGTTGCATGGTACAGATTTTACCTGTGCAATCCAGGCAGGCTATTGCAGGAGCAGAAACGGTTCCTTTTTTACAGTTTTTTCCCAGTCACAGCTCCCTCTATATTTCTGAAAGGAAAAATGCAAGTCCGCTAATAGTTTTTTTTGGAAGAAAAGAAGCAGCAAGTTCCTGGAGGCAATACAGCACTGGCTGAGCTTGCAAAATTATTCAACGTATGGAATGGATTAAGTTGGTGGCTGCCTTATTTTCATTGCCTTCAAAGTGGCTGGGAAAATGAAGATGTGGAGGTAAGGTTTGTAATAAAGAATGAGCTCTGTAAAGCAGCTTTGCTACAGTGAACCTTCAAACCCCTTTGAGAACATCAGGGATTCAGCGTTATTCTTTAGCTGACTTGACAAACAAATCTGGCATCTTTACAGTTGAGCCTTAGAATAAAAAATGCCATAAATTCAATCTCCTGCAAGATAAGGAGTGGCCAACTGATTCCCAGGGCGCAGGTGGCACTGATGCTCCTGCTATCGGTGCACTCTGCTGCAATGGGATATCTAATTTAGGTAAGTGCATTTCCAGCATTAGGGTGCACGAAGTCGTGGGTGGCTGCCAGTAGAGACACACAAGATCAATTTTGCAGATTCACGCAGAAAACTGCTCTCATTTTAACTAAAATGCTAAGTTTGAGTAATAATATAAGAATATTATAAGCTGTCAAGAAAGAAGGAAAGCAAAAAACCTAGAGTCCCATGGACATGTTTCCAAAGATCTATAGTGCTGTTGCTCTGCATTTTTCAGTTAGAATAATGGATAAACATTTGAGTACTAACAAGATGGACATAGATAATTTGGATTATTTCAAATCCAGCATCACTATCTGATCCAAATGTAGGTGCACCGTGCGGTGCACCAGCAGGAGCTACCTGGGTCTGAGCCGTGGGCATCCCAGCGCCCACCACACTTAGGAGCCTACAGCTGGCTGGGGCAGCCCCCATCCATGGCACGCAGGGACCTGGGAGGCTGGAAATAGATACATCTGCTGCCTCTTTCTCTCTGAGGATGCCTTTGTGTATCCAGCCAAACTTTAAAATTTCACAGCCATTTCAGGTTGATGGTCCTGTTTGCTGCCCTCTTTCCTTCAGGGGCAAAGCTCTCCCCACCCACGGATTTGTTGGGACAATGCCTAAACTGGCATTCACATTGCATTATTACCAAAAAAAAAAAAGAAAGCCAGAAGTGTTGATTCTTTTTTAGACCACAGCCTTCAGGCTAATTTAGTCAGCTTTGTTTCTGCTAACTTGCTTGCTCAAAGTCTGGTGACGGTTTGGAGGACCTGCTCTATTTGCTTTTGATTTGTCTGATATGTCAGATAAAGATTAGATGATCCACCAAAGCTGGCATTTTTGTCACACCAGTTGTGAGAGGAGTTGCTGTGTTCCAGGGCTGGTGTGTATGTTTAAATAAAGTCCATTAGACTTGGACTATAGCCAGGTCTTTTGTTCCTGGGCTCTTTTCAACTGTAAACAGAATTGCACTCCCTCTGAAACTGTGCTGTCGCTTGCTGTTGCAAGAGGAGGCACGGCTATCTGGGGGTTTCATCCATTGATTTGTACTGTGAGTTAATTCTGTAGATTTGGTGAGATCAATGTACTTCAAAAAAAGCAAAGAGCCTGTTCTCTTCTGCTACACTGGCACGGTCCCATAATGCCCATGAAATTGATTGGGAAGAAGTTGGTTCAGGACAAATAGGTCCCTCATGAGCTGTAAGCATCTCTCCCGGTCAGGAACCGATGGATATAAAGCTGGGGAGTTTTCTGCTGTGGCAGCAGAGAGGAGCATAAAAAAGCTGCGGTGCAGGGAGTGTGATTTGGTGTAGCTGTCACGGGTGCTGAGGTGTTGCTCAGGGTTTTTGTCTTCCTGTTACAATTTCCCATGTTGTGGAGCAGTTTCCTGTGGGAATCGCTGTCTGCTTGCATTTAGGGATGTTGAACAGAGAGCTTTTTACTGACAGTTTTTTTCTCTTGGTGCTGCATAGTTTGCTGTCATTTTGTCATTAGTTAAGGTTTTCACCCTTCTCCCTGTGTCCAACCACAAACTCCATGATGGGAGATACCCGTCTCTCGAGTTCAGATGCAGTCTACAAGTTGTAGATCTGCTCCTTGGTAAAATTCAGGGGAAGAATGTCTGGTGCTGGAAATGGGGAGAGGATGAACTCAATGGGGGCTAAAAACTTCCTCCATCAATGGCAGATCCACCTGAAGAGATAACTGCCCTTCTCCTCCTTCCAGCTGCCCATCTCAGTCACAGGCTTCCTTGTAGCAGCTCCTGAATAAACAGTGTATGGGGCTGGGGGACTGAAACCTTCACTGCACGTTGAGGAGAGAAAAAATGTAACTTTTCCAAAAAATCCATTTCTTAAGTTTTAATTTAGTTTTTTTTTGTTAAATATTTACTAAAATGAGCAATTTCTTACACCTTAAAATTAGCTTCCCTATTTGTTCTGCAGCTGTGCCTAGACATCCTGATGTATCTCTACCAGGCTAGATAGACCCTATGAATTCCTGGTCGGTGTTAGACACTGGTAGAAGCAATGTGAGCATTAGATCCTGAGCTGCAACCAACCCTGAACTGCTCAGCTTTCCACATTATCTGACACACGGTCCAGCTACACATTTCACTGTTCTGTCTGTCACCACTCCTGCATGGTGATCAACAACAAATAAAACACAGATGGGTAAAAGGATGCAGAAAGGAGCTGTCCTGCGTTGGCAGAAGGAAGATGATGACTGCATTTCTGTAATTCTAGAAATGTTTGTCATTACAGAAATTACAGAAATCTACGATTCCTGTTAGACCTTAGGTCAGTGGAGCTGTTCTGCATTAGCAACCAGCAAGCTCAGCAGACCATGGGTAATGTGGTCTTGTACAACAGCATTTCCTTCAGTTACCCAAATGGTCCTTAGGGTGACTGCATGTAGCTGTTAACTCCGTCTGAGACAGCAAGGGGCTAAACCCACTAAATAATGCAATCCATGGACTGACTTTAAGGGCTGCTTCTTTCACTTGTCTGATCCCTGCTAAGAAGGTCCAGTGGTACAGAACGGTTTATTGGTTGAATTAATTTTGACTTGGTGGTTGTGAAGTGAAGAACAGGACATGGGAAAGCTAAAGACTAAAGGCAAGGCATTAATATTGGCATTAATTGGAATTAATTGTCTTTAAGTGGGAGCACCTCAATGTAAAATGACTGTTAGTTGAAGAGCTGGAATGGTTAATCTTTAGTTTAGCTGAAAGTTGGCCTTGTCCACGTTTGGCTGTGAGTTTTCTCTGGGTCTCATTGCCCTCAGGTATAACTATCATTTTCATTGTGACTTTTTTTTTCAAGTAGAATTAGCTGATATAATGTGAAGACCGTGCTGTAGCTCTGGGTTCAAAACAAACAGAACTGCCCCTCACACAGGAGGCAGCAGACTGGTGGCACTTGCTGCCAAAGGATGTCGTGGAAGCTCTAAGTTTACTTTAAGACATAGATACATGGAAGAGATCTCCACAAAAGGTTAATAAATATAGAAAACCACACATATATCAGGAAGTCCTTTGAGATGAAAATATGTTGAGTCTAGGAGAGTATTCAGAGGATGTACTATGCACAGCCTCCTCTTCTCACCTCGGGCACCTGCTTACGGTGCTCCTGAGGACGGGATACCAGGGAAGATGGACCTTTGGTTTGACCCGGTATGGTTATTTGTAGGTTTTCTCTAATGCCTTCGCTAGGAAGAAAGTCTATGAAGGTTTCCTCAAGATATCCTCCATCTTCAAAGATCTTAGAAAACCTGTCCTTCAGCAACTTACTTTTACTCCCTTCTGCCCCCGATCCTTATTATAACAACTGTGCTTACCTGCTGTTAATTTTTTTGTTGCACTCTCTGGCTTGGTTTTTGTCCTTTGCTGTGCCAAAATAGTGACTCAGTGTGGTTAGAAGTAAAGAAAGGTCCTTGCAAAGGCCATTGAGTTCTGGTGGAAAAGTTCACCAGCACTGACCGCTTTTGAGTGTATGTCCTGCTGGAATCCCCCACCTCCTCAGCTACGAAACACCACAGCAATCACAAACAGACACGTCATATTTATAATTATGATGGGCAGGGCCCTCTTACACCATGTTCCCAGCTGGTGAGGCCTGTTTGCTGACCCAGTAGCAGAAATTGTGTATGGTCCATGGGCTGAAGATGAATGTTCAGGCATCAAAATCCCACTGTGCGTGCTCAGCCCAGGAGCACGTCGCCCAGAGGGGAACGGCCGTGTGTGCGTGCAGAAGGTAAGCAGAGGTAGGGCTCCGGACTGACAGGTACTCCTGGGCTCTGCAGTCAACCACGGCTGGCTGAAATCTGTAACTGCATCTCTAAAATAATCCCAAGGGTGCGATAGTAAAGTGCTTCCATTGATTTTTATATTTAACATTTTAATTTGAAGATTCACACTTGATCTGATTTGAAATGACTGGATTCAATGACAATTTGATTCACATGGCTGGAAGATCTGTTAAAGCACTAAAAGCTGAACACATGCAGGGCTGAACTTCCCAAAGGCACAAAACAAACAGTGGTACGAAGACATGTGGCCACGGATGGCAAAACCTGATTTTTAATTGCTCTTCTCCCTGTGGAGCTCTCCACCCCTACATGAAGGTGACCAGCCCCTCCCAGGGGCCAAAGGTGTATATATATATGCTGAGCAGATGAGATGCAGGCTTTCCTCAGCTATGGGTGGCCAACAGGGCTGCAAAAAGCAGGATGGGAGCAGTCGTGGGTTGCATCTAATGCTTGATCTCAGGAGCTGAACCCTCAGCCCTTTGGTTCCAGCAGTCAGCTCAGAGCTCAACAGTTGTCTCCTGTGCCTCAGAGGGAGCTGAAACACTCACAGTCACCATCGTAATTTTCTACCTGCTGCATCAAGGAGACCAGAGCCCACCCAAGAAAATGCCACCACATGCTCCTTCGGTGCAGGATTGAGGTTGTTTCAGCAGCTAAGTACTTGTTCCCACTGGGACTCTTCATTCTGGTCCCTTTCCTGGAGCCAAGGATCTCAGCTGGTTCAATTCCTCATCTCTCCATGTCTGCCCAAATTAGATTCACTACTACAGTGCCCACCAAAGAGCAAGGTGACAGGCGGACCTGGTCTGGGTCTTACTGGCACTGGTTGGATGTGGAGGTGGAAACGGGTAGTAGGACCGAAGTGCTGTAGGTGGTTGGTGGTCTGACTGAAGTGGTTTTGTGTTGGCCCAACGGCAGGTGATTTAATGACTACGGACTTCAGAGACAGGCAGCAGCTGAGGAGTATTTCTGTAAACACCTGGACATGTGTGTGTGTTTCTCCTTGGGCAGGTAGCTTTTATTTTTCCCTTGTGCTTTTGCAATAAATGCACAAAGGTTTAATTTTGTAAAGCAATTGGACACAACACCAAGTGGATTATACCAACTTTGTGCACTGGAAGGACTCAGGAATAATTCAATCTTGTGGACTGATGATATTTAGAATTTGCATCCCAGAAGTATCTGGAGGACACAGACTAAATCAGGTACCTATTATGTTAGGCTCTGCTTATACAAGAGATGGTCTCTGCCCTAAGACTTTGCAATCAAAATAAAATGTTGAGTGATCCTCTGCAATTGTATGTGCTACTAGAAGATAAAACCGCATCCAGTACATAATAAAACTGCTCACGGTTCACAAACCTGTCAAGGCAGATAGATAGCATTGCCTCATCTAATATGGCTTTCCATCTGTGGGTAACCTCTTATTACTAAAATACATTATGCAATATTCTTAAACAATTCATAAGAGCTTGTATCCGAAGAGCAGAAGATGAAGGAATGAAGAGAGCTCACAGGTGCAGAAGTGAGATAAGGAAGGTGCAGCGAATCCTCCTGTAGAGCAGCTGCCCAGATGCTCTTCTCCTGTTCACCCACAAGTCCCCCGAGCCCACGGTGTATTGTTCGCAGTGAAAGGCTCAGCCGAGCTGTCACTTGGGATCGTACCGCCTGGTGTCCTGTAGCAATGAGCTGAGCATATATAGTGCAGATGGAAAATGTTGCTGCTACCTCTGACAACAATTTGCACTCTTTGGTAGAAGAAAAAAAATTTCTGTCTCTGCCTGTAAACCCAAGTAAGAGTAAAGTGTTGTGTTTGGTTTTTTTTTCACACAGTTTCTTTCTTCAGAGAAATACTCCCGCGTGTTGAGTTACTGATCACATAGACTTGGGCACATATGAGCATCGCTTACATTAGAAGATAGATGGAGTGTGAGTGGTAAACAGTTTTTCTTATATGTGCTTCTTGTATAGTTAATGGGAGTTTCACAGATGAGTCCAATGGGACAAAGCAGACCAATAATGAGGGGTCATTTGAAAAAATCAAATTGTACTGTGATAAAAGATGTTTAATGCATTTCACTAGTAACTATTAGTCTATGCTATAATTCTGTACTATGAAACTCTTGTGTTTCGGAGGCTCTCTGTTAACTACGTTTTGAAGATGGTATTTCTGTGGTAACATAACAAAGAAAGAACAGTTACAGGATGTAGACGACATTGAGGTTAGTCGTCATTAACCATGCAAAAATTACCAAATGGCAAAGCCCAAGCTTTAGACAAATTACCGTGGGCACCAAGTGACCAGAAGAACCGAATTACCTTGCCAACAGTCATCTTCAGATGTACTGCATTGTTTAGCATTTCCTACGTTAGCAGATCCTGGTTGGCAGCGTGAGTCTCCGACTCCCACCCATTGGCACCCATCCCTGTCCCGAGCCACTTGCAGGCTTGCATCCCTCCTCGATGACAGAGGACTTCACTAGGCAACAGGGAGCCTCGGAACCAGGCATTGCCATTCCCAAAGCCTTCTGCAGGGCTTTGACCTTCTCGTTCCTCCTCTGTAAAGTGGGCTGTGACACTCCTGGGTTGGTCCGCTCTGGGGATTAGCATACAAGTTACTCTCAATAACTCCTTATTGTTTCTGGGAAGATTATCTAAGGTACGGATTGCCTCAGGCGCAGAAGCATCTGAGGTAGCTCTGTGTGATGGCATGGGATTACTTGGATTGGTTTACATGGGTGTAACACCATGTGAACAGAGATGCACCACTCCCGAGCTGCCCAACTCACGCACATGCCTGGCCATAAAAACCCTGGTGAGTCAGCTTTCTGTGCCTCTGTAATGTTTTGTCCTTTTTTTCTTTAAAAAACCAGGCTATTTACTATTCCTGGTGACAGAGAGCATGCTATGGGACCTGTAGAAGTAGTTACACAGACTTCTGTGCCAGTGTGCCTGCTGTCCTTGTCACAGACGACTGCTTCTACAGCAGGGAGCAATGTGGCCTCCAGAAGCAAGTGAAAATGGATGCGAGCAGCGTATGCTGTAGATGGAGAGTGATGGGGTGGTGACCGTCAGAAAGTTGCAAAGAATGGGGAAAAACAAGTTTGTCTTTCCCAGAGACTCCCTATGTGGTCCTCAGTCTGGGGCTGTCCATGAGAGAGGAAAAAAACCTCAGTGGGGTCAGGCTTCAGGCTACTATTTCCCTGTCCTTAGAGCCAGAGGGTTTGGGAATTTGAAGTTTGGAGCTGGAGCCCTCACGGGAGGGCTTACATTTTGTGAGAGGCAGCAGCTGGTTGCCCTGTGCCCAGGAAAGCAGCAGCATCGCTCTGCCACGGCCGAGCATAGCAAATTCTTTTTTCCAGATCATGCTGGCACTGCTGTGTTGTGCAGAAAATGCAGCTCCCGGCTCCTCTCATCCCTTCCCAAAGTAACAAGCGTGGCAAAGGCTTGAGATATGTTCAACAGCAAGGAGCTCTCCCGCTTAATCTGATATTTGCTGTAATACATTGCATCGCATTACAGTGCTGTGCTCCAGCCTCCCATTTTCCTACGGCCTCTACAGCTTTTCCAGTCTCTGATCCTTCCTGAGTGTTTATGTGAAGCCACTTGTGATTTCTCGAACAATGCGTCTCTGCAAAAGAGTAGGCTCCAACAAATCAAAAAAAGTTCTGCACTCTAAAAATAAAATGAAATTTTAAAAGGACTATAAAAAACTGAGTCATTGACTGCATCCAAATGATCTACATGAAAGAAAGAACAATATTCAATTTGTTTAAAACCCCAAATTCTTCTCAAAAGGCACTATAGAAAATCGTTCCGAGGCATAATGTAAATTAGAAAGCCACCAACACAGTTCATACTTGAATGAAACTAATTCACACAGGATGCAGCAAATACGGCATAACTGCAGCACCACTATTATTTTTTTATACCACCAAAGCCTGCCTTTCCTTTGAAGATGGGTAATTGTAAAGGAATACAGAACTTTTGACTTCCTATGTAGAATTATTCTCCCCAGTCTCTCTGTGTTGCACAGTGTATTAGCTACAAACGATTAAAGCTGGCCTCCTGCCCCTTCGGTTGTTTTTCAGAGACTCTCAGTGTCTCCGATGGGCTGAAGTTATGCAGCAGAAGATCCAGCATATGAACATAAAAGCACGCTATTTATCTTCAAAGAGAAAACCAATTGAGAAGTCCTGACAGATCTCTTGATTATTTGGGTTTCTCTGAAAAAGGGATTACTTTTATTTAAATGAATTTTAAAAAGAGAGTAAACTCAAAGCAAAATACAAATTACGGGTACTATTATCTCTGCAGGCTTGCTACCAGGTCCACGTCCTCATTCTACCTATGGTGTTCATACCTTCTGAAAATTTGTGAATCTTGAGCCATTGATTCAAAGTAAGATCAGGTTGTTTACAGCGATATGAAAGCATTCCAGGGAGCCTGGGCAGTATCAGCTTTATCTTCCAGGGCACTTATCCTTCCAGGAACAGAGCCTCCATTTTCCTAGCAGCTCCATGAGGAAAAACACGCAAAACCCACCATAATTCATTTTTTCTGATGCACCAGCACAGAAACTAAGAGGACCGTACTGTGGCTACATGCCCAAGTGCTAGTGCAAGGTGAACACCGTTTCCAGGCCTCAAAAAAAGCACTTTTGTGGCATTACTCCAGCAGACGGGGGAAGCGTTGGTTGCAGAAGAGGCATCCTTCCCGTCACTGCACATGAGGCATTACCGCTTCCCTGGTTTCCAGCCTCACGGGCTGGTATGGCGGTCTCCTCATTGGCAGAGGGACAGGACACGGAAGATTGATGTCAGCATCCATTTTTGAGGACGATGATAACAAAATGTTCCCGCTCGCTTTGAGGACTCGTGCCTGCATGTGACTGTAAAGAAAATAAGAAGATGGTCCAGAATTTACATTAAATGTATTAATTATAGACCACAGCCAAGAATGGGAACTTCACCCATTTGTAATGTAAAATCTGAAGAGCTGGAAGCAAAGTTTGGCTTTGTCTGCACTATTATTTGATCTGGCTGAAATTTTATTCTATTCTAATGGTATTTTTTATCCCACGGAAGGGTGATCGTGAATAGCCTCTCAGGGACTTTGTTGAGTCTCTGTTCCCTGGTTTATAAAAATGAACCTATAACTGCTAAGGATATCTAGGGTCATTTTGGGCCAGTCTTTAATATAATCCCCTCCACTAATTTATGAAGCTCTTTAAAATGACTGGGTTTGAGGCCTTTGCTGCTATTGAAAGGCCTTTCCAGAGCTTTAACTCTCCAATAATGAGAAACTTTGTTCTCATTTCTAGGCTATTTTTTTCTCTCTGTGATTACATGCTCCGTTTCCAAATCATGGATAGCAATTTACAGTTTAGCATATCCATCCCCCTGAGCCATTTTGGCTATGTCCTCCTACTCGTCATGTTCTGCATCATCTTCACTGATAACCGCTGAAGCAAAGGTTTGCCACCATCCTTGGATTATCCCTGAGTTTATGCCTGGTTGTTCAAGTCCTTCTTCTCTCTCAAACTGTAATAGTATGGGGGTTTTTCTTACATGATTGCTATGAATTCTGCTCTTCCCTGAGACAACTTCTGTTGTGGAACATCTCTGTCCTCTATGATTCCTATTCCTTTGTTGAAAGAAAAAAAATACTTTGTTGAAAATGTTTCTTCAGTGGTTGGAGGTATGGGGTGTGTGGAACTGGGGTAGGTAAATAGTGAAAAAGATAGATAGGTTCAGATTTGGCAACATCTGAGTCTTGGCAGGAGCTATATTTTAATTATGTCTCAGCCTGACTGAGATCCAGAAATAATTTTTTTTTTCCTAAATCTCCCTAAGGGCTTTATCAATTTGTTCGTTCTGAGAATGTCTCATACACACTGACAAATCTGGTGTCCTCACTAGTTTTGTGCTGGCGACTGTGTTCTCCTACAGGATATCCAGAGGAGTCACCATTCTTTCCATTGTAGGTAGCATTTACATTTATGAATAAAATAGATAACCAGTACAGAGACCACAGACAGGGATAGATGACTTCGCATTGCTAACAAGAAATGACACAGTTGCTTTCTTTTGTGTTCTTCAAGAGAGGTAGAAACTCTTCTGCCTTGAATTGCTATATAGCCTCCAAAGTTCCCGGTGTGTAGAGTATTCAAATTGGTACGGATTTGGATCCCACCTTGGGCAGAGGAAGAGGTTAAATTCTGCAACTCACTTCCTGGGTGAATGATCCAACCTTTCAAACCTACTGGTGATACCATGACCACCTAGTGATCCTGCTTAAGAGAAGACTAAGCCCTCTTGCTTTGGATACCTGTTTCAGAAGGTATTGTTTCAGGGCTTAGGATACTGAGGGTAGGAGCTTCCTTTCTCTACACCTAGCACAAGGTGCTGACATCCCACAAAGGCAGATTTCCCCTTGCACAATTCCTCTTTGGTGTCTTGGCTTGGTGACTTAAGATGGGCTTTCTGCCTTGAACGCTGATAGTTCTGGCACCCTGTGAGACACCTAACTGTCCCTATTCCTTAAATAGCACTAAATCAGAGTTTGGAGACCACTCTGGGGTGAGTTCCTGCGTTTAAGACCTTTACTGGATTTTGTTTACTCTCATTGTTCCTTAGGAAATTGAGAAATACAAATCTCAGAAATAATGAGAAAATATGAGAACCCACTGCATATGGAATTATTAAAAATCTCAGGCTACATCTTTGCGGTCTGGAAAAAGGAAGCCCGGAACAACCCTCAAAACAGAGAATAACCTGGAGGGGAGCTTCTAGACGGACATACAAGAGGTTTAATATGTGTTCCTTCGGGGGAGCCACCATTCCCTGTGTTCTTCAGCCGGCGTATTGGTGATTATTGTGTGTGATTTAGGGCAGGGATGGTGGGTGGCAAGAGCTGCATTTAATCTACTTCCAAAATCCTGCCGATGTGAGGACATTTCTCACAGATTCCTCTCTCCGAGAAGAATAAAGGGACAAATAACCCCTCTAAGGCTATTTCAGACCTAGGCACACTCATGCAATGAGAACACCCGCCGAAGGGAGACTGTTCTTTATTTCTGGTGGAGGGTACGCAGCGGAGCCGGCTTGAGCCGTGTACTTTCTGAGCAGATACTGGAGCTGTTTTCACCAGCTTGGGGTGAGGCCAAAGCAACGCGTGTGTTTCTCTAAGGTGGTGTAAAGTGGAAGTCCTAACTACAGATAGTCTTTAGCGATAGCTCCAGAATTTAAGGAACGTTAATCCCAGAGGATTAGCCCCAAACCAGGTCAGGTAATTGCTAGAACCTGCCTGGTAAAACGGTTGCAGTTTCATCCTGACCGTACCAAACTAAGTGTGTATTTCCCCTCAAATACGGTTGTGTTAGCGCTGTGTGAAACCATCCCTCCGAAGTCCTTGCGGGCACAGGTGGGGATGTCGAGGCCTACGTGGCTCCGTGAGGATGAAGCACCCGAACGATTCGCCGAATCCTGCAGCGCACACGCTCGCCCGCTGCAGCTGCTCTACGGGCTTTTAAAGCGCTGAAGTGTTAAAAAATACACAAGAAACACAGAACTGAGGAGTTGGAGGGAAGAAAATTTGTTAATGGTTTTTTCCCCCACGCTTCACGGGTTGCCCGGCAGAAGGGCAGCTACG
>NW_009629850.1:0-3732 GCF_000690535.1 Cariama cristata
TAGATGGTTTTTCATCTACTAATAACAGGTCTGGACAAAGGAGGCACTTGCTTCCAGCGTGCTAGTGCTCCCTTGTGCTTTCCCTAAGGAAACTCCAGCTGTTGCTGAATTCTGTGATTTTTCTAGCCCCTGCTAGGCTGATGCTGGAGGGTGATGTGCCTGCAGGCAGGCAGGGAGGGGTATAGAGGAGTGGGGTTTTTCATTAGTTGGAAATGTCCCTTGTGCCTCTCTGGGCTCGAGGATGCACCGAAGCAGCTGGGCAGGAGCCTTCCCAGAGCAGCACGGGCTTGGGAAGGGTTTTAGCAGACTCCCAAGACACCACTGCCTTGTTGGGGTGTCTTTTCTTCTTGAGAAAGTGGGTATTGGAGATGTCCCCTTTGATGTAGCGTTGCTCTGTGTGGTGGCCCTGCAGGCCTGTGTCACCCTGAGCATCCCAGCTCTCCCCAGGTCTGCCGGCGGGGCTGTAGCCCAGCACAGCCGTTGGGTGCTGGTGCAGGTGCAGTGAGCCTGAAGTGCAAGAGGAGAGGATGCTGGTTGCTTGAGGGGAACCCCCTTGGAGTGAGCAGTCCTTTCAGGCAGAGAAAGCATCTCTCATGCTCTCCCTGGCAGCCTCTGGCAGTGGGACTGTGAGCACCCAGGGGGGAGGAAGCAGCACTGGTGGCACTGGGGCTGGCGTTGGGAGCCCTGGGCTCAGCCCGGCTGCCGCTGTGCCCGTCCCTTCCCTGAGAGCAGCGGGTGCTGTGGGACAGGGAAAGGCCCTTCCCTGGGGGTGGCCACCTCTCACCGCCAGCCTTTCCCTGCAGAAAGCTGCGTTGGCACAGTTTCCAGAACTCGCACAGGCCCAGCCTGAACTCTGCCTCCCTGGAGATCAACCGCCAGTCCTCTGCCCAGCTCAACCTGCTCCAAAAGTGCTCCCTGCTCCGTCTCACGGCCATCATGGAGAAGTACTCCGTGCCCCACAAGCAAGCCTGGACGTGGTGAGCTGGTGGGGAGGGGGACCGGGACGGTGCCCACATGGTGGGTGAGGGCTGCAGCTCTGCGCTGTGCCCCAGGCTGCTTCCCAGTCCGGATCCTGCAGCCTGGGGCACCTTCAATGTGTGAGGATGGTGGAGAGGGGGTGGAAAAAGCTGAAACGAAAGCTGGCTTTGCTCTGCATGGCTGTGGGCATCCTTGCAAGCGTGAGCTGGGGGCTGATGCCTGGGCTCCCGGCATCATCTGCATTAAAAATGCTGCAGCAACGTAAGAGAGTGGGGCAGTGGTTTCCTTTTGTAGCCAAGTATTAAGGCATTTTGGCTTAATAAAAGGTGCTGCAGTTCCTGCTCCAAACCTGCCTTGCTTGCATTCCAAACACGGCCGAAGCGTGCGTATGTGGGGTCCTGCTCCCCTCTGCGAGGTGGTGCTGAGGGAGCCGTGCCTTGCACTGACGTCTGTCTGTCCCACCCCGCAGGACCGTGCCCAAGTTCATGAAGCGGAGTAAAGTCCCCGACTACAGGGACAAGATGGTCTTTGGGGTGCCGCCCATCATCAACGTGCAGCGGACGGGGCAGCCCCTGCCCCAGAGCATCCAGCAGGCCATGCGCTACATCCGCAGCCAGTGCCTGGACCAGGTGATGCCGCGACCACCGACTGTGCTTCCGAGCCTGCCACTGAGCAGCGATGTGATTTGGGGAAAAAAACCTAGCTTTCAGGGGTCCTTTCTGTTCACCTCTTGTGGCGCTTGGCTGTCATGAAGTGGGAGGGTGAGATTGTCTGTGGGAACCCCACATCTACTGCTGTCTCCTTGGCCGACCCTCGCTGGGGCTTCTCCCCTGGGTTGCAGGGGCATGAGGCCTTTGGGGAAGGGGTTTCCTTGCCTGTCCCATGGGAGTCCACTCAGGCACCTGCCGGGTTGGTGCACACGAGCTCCAACCCTCTCTTTCCCGGCAGGTCGGCATTTTCCGAAAGTCAGGGGTGAAGTCCCGGATTCAGGCACTCCGGCACATGAATGAAACCAGCCCTGACAACGTCAACTACGACGGGCAGTCAGCGTACGATGTGGCTGACCTACTGAAGCAATATTTCCGTGACCTGCCGGAGCCCATCTTCACCAGCAAGCTGACGGACACCTTCCTGCAGATCTACCAGTGTAAGGGCTGGGCTGGGCTGGGGCCGGTTGCCCCTGGGCTGGGGGTGAAAGTCAGGGTCTCCCAGGAAGGAGGCATCTCTCTGTTCATGCGGACAGAGGCAGCAGAAGCAGGTGGTGGCCCATGGGCATGGACCTGCTGACCACCAGCTTTGCCCCATGCTCGCAGTCGTGTCGAAGGAGCAGCGGCTGCAGGCAGTGCAGGCGGCCGTTATCCTCATGCCGGACGAGAACCGGGAGGTGCTGCAGACCCTGCTTTACTTCCTGAGCGACATCGCCTCCGCGGAGGAGAACCAGATGACCGCCGGGAACCTAGCCGTGTGCCTGGCCCCCTCCATCTTTCACCTCAACGTGTCCAAGAAGGAAAGCACCTCGCCGAGGTAAGGGTTGGACTAGCTCTGGCCTCCCCAGCCTTCCTGCAGCCCCCGCCTCCCCATCGTCCCTTCCCCCGGCCAACGTGGGAGGAGGCCAGCGCACTGGGGTATGGCACGGTGGGAACATGCATGCCCTCAGCCCCCCATCGCTCTGCTTTGCAAAGAGGGGGTCCACCTCTCTGCGATGCAAAACAGAGTGATGGGGGGCTAGAAGCGGGTGGGATGCCCACCCGGTCCCAGTGATGCCTGCTTCCCCACAGGGTGATACATAAGAGGGGCACCATGGGGAAGCCTGACCAGAAGGACCTCAATGAGAACATGGCTGCGACGCAGGGGCTCTCCCACATGATCACCGACTGCAAGAAGCTCTTCCAGGTGGGTGGCTGTGGTGTGCCCAGCCCTGCGTTACCCTCCCTGGGTGCTGCCAGTGGGAGCTGTGACCTCACCGGTGGGGTTGCTGGTCCTGCGGAGTCCGTGTGGGGCGAGATGAGGGCACCCATCCTTCAGCGGGGCAGATGCCGCCGGTCGGGCAGTCCTGGGAGCAAAACCCAGCTGCATCTGGTGGTGGTGCAGGTCACCAGCTGCATGACGTGTGTCCGGGGGGGCTGTGTCCATCCTCCCCGCTCCTTGGTGGGATGAGGAGTTACAGTTTTCTAGCTGCCCAGGACCACTCACAAAGTCCACATAGGATCCCTCTAGCTTTCTGAAAATCTATATGCTCTTGGCTTGTAGGTCTCCCATGACATCTTGCTGCAGCTGAGCAGCTCCTATATGGCAGCAGATGCTTACCCCCATCCCCTGACCGACTTCGTGTGTCAAGGGGAAAGCAAGGATTTACACTCCTACTTTGAGCAGAGTGTCCAGAACCTGCTCAAAGAGTCATCAGAAAAATTCAAGGGGTGGCTGAGCACCCCGGGGCCCCTGAACACGGAGGTCTCCTGCAAAAAGGTAAATGCCACTGTGTGGAGGGGAGCTTGGGGTCACGGGGAAATGTGTACAGGGTGACCACCCGGAGCCACAGGTCCTGCGGGTACCTGCTGACCTGCTAGCAACCCCTTGGTGCTTGTTCTCTTACACAAGGAGGGATCAGCAACTCCTTCCCTGACCAGAGGAGGGGCTGAGACATTGCCAGCTCTGGGATGGAGGGTGCTCTGTGCCCCGCAGTCCTGGTAGAGAGCCCACCATGTTGTTGTTAGCAGAAGAGCTGGCTGCCTGCATCCAGTACCTCTCCAGCAG
>NW_009629850.1:3772-4278 GCF_000690535.1 Cariama cristata
CCCCCCATCCCCCCCCCCACTAGCCAGCAGATGTGGCTGTGCTGCTCCGTGGCAGTGGGAGCCGTTGGTAAAGCTGCTTGGGGGGTTAGCAGTGTGGGGGTCCTGTGGGACAGCCTGCCTGACCCTTACCTTGTCCCGTCAGGTTGGGGACGGGCACCCTCTGCGCTTGTGGAAAGTCTCCACGGATGTCGAGGCCCCCCCTGCCATGGTGCTGCACCGGGTGCTTCGGGAGCGTCACCTCTGGGATGAGGACCTGCTGCAGAGCAAAGTGGTGGAGGCCCTGGACAAGAACATGGAGGTCTACCACTACGGCATGGACAGCATGGCACGCCACCCGCGCAGGGACTGCGTGGTGCTGCGGTGAGGGCAGGGAATGACCCGAGTGGGAGGGTCTGGTTGTGGTTTGGTGGATCCCATCTGGCCGCAGCCTTGGCTGCACCTCCCGGGGCTGTGCAGGCTCCTCCACCTCTCTGTTCCCCCTGTAGACCCCCAAGGCTGGGCAGGGG
>NW_009629850.1:4391-4777 GCF_000690535.1 Cariama cristata
CGGTGGAGCACGACAAGCTGCCGGTGGAGGGAGGTGTCAAAGCCATTGTGCTGACGTCCCAGTACCTCATCGAGCCCAGCGCCATGGGCCGCTCCAAAATCACCCACATCTGCAGAGCTGACCTCAGGTAACGGGGCCCTTTTGGTGCCGCTGCATCGGCTGCCGGGGGGGGTGAGTCTTTTAAAGCTTCTGTAGAAAACATGGGCTCCCGTGTGGGTCTGGAGCACGGCATTGGTGCTCTCCTCGCTGCGGCAAGCCGTGCAGGGGTGTAGTGATGTAAGAGTGGGCTGATGCAAGGGGCAATCTGGTCATCACTCGGGGCTGGTGTAAGCCTGGCTCGGTCACAGATGTTCCCCCATTTTGCTGCACATCTGTGGTGGGGAGGG
>NW_009629850.1:4808-5170 GCF_000690535.1 Cariama cristata
TCATCTCGTAGTCGGTCACCGCTGGAGCTGCTCTGCGTGCCTGTCCCCGAGCCAGAAGCGACGCGCTGCTCCTTGGCACTTGCCGGGGTCTCTCCTGCCCGCTCACCCTCCTCCTCCCTCTTCCCTTCTCCAGGGGCCGGTCTCCTGAGTGGTACAACAAGGTCTTTGGCCACCTCTGTGCCATAAAAAAAATCCGAGGCTCTTTCCCAGCCCTGAGTCCCAGCGGCCCTGAGACGAAGATCTGAGGTGCCAGGAAGATGCTCTGTCCCATCTGATGAGGACTGGCCGGTGGATCCGGGCTGGAGTTCTTGGAGGGCCGCGTAGCATGGGCAGGTGGCTGTGGAGGGGGAGGCAGAGGCTGG
>NW_009629851.1:0-223 GCF_000690535.1 Cariama cristata
CGCCCCCTGCCCGCCTGCCCTCCATGGCTGACCCCGCGGCACCGCTGCCCGGCACTCACCATGTTCTGCTGGCAGAGGCGGTAAAACTGCTGCACCTTCTGGGACATGAGGAGCTGGGCGCTGCCCACGGCGCTCCGGATCTTCTCCAGGACTGGCAGGGGGAGAGCAGACAGTCAGCGCTCCCACGGGGCTCAGAGCCTCTCCCCTGCACCATGGGGACCTG
>NW_009629851.1:387-1155 GCF_000690535.1 Cariama cristata
GCCCAGGCAGCTCGGACCCCCCAAAGCCATGTGGTGCCTCCTCCCTCCTCCAGACCCCACTAGTCCCAGCGGGTTTCCCAGCATCTCCTGCCCCAACCCAACCTCTTTAGCCTTGGCAGGGGAGATGCTCCAAGGTGGTCCCAAGCTGCGAGCAGTGCAGGACCGTGGCTGTGCCCCCCCAGCTCTACAGAAGCCCCAGTCCCTCCCGACCCCGCAAATCCCCCTGACTCACTCTCCTCCGGCAGGTCGTAGTCCTCGGCCTCTCTCTCCATCTGCTGGCACCAGCCCTCCATCTTCTCCACCTCCGCCTGCAGCAGTTTGATGAACCATTCCCCATCGCGGTGGCAGGGGGAGGCACGGCCGGAGTCGGGGAGGCTGCGGGAGCCCCGCTCCATCCAGGCATCCCGCCGGGGCACCTCCACCGTGTCGTACTGCAGCTGGTAGTCCTCCCGGTACGCCCACTGCCCCTGCGTGTGCACCGTCTTGTACACCGCGTACTGCCGGCCGGACTCAGGCTCCGAGGAGTGCCGCTGGAAAGGGCGCCCGAACTGCAGGGCTTTGTCCTCGGTGGCCACGGCCAGGCCGGTGAAGCCCTCCAGCTCCAGGTCCGCCTGCACGCCCGCCGTCACGCTGTTGGAGCGCTTGAAGCGTGCTCGCCTGCGGAGAGCGAGAGCGCGTGGGGACCCTCACAGCCAGCGAGGACGGCCCCGTTGCCCCATCCTCCCGCCGGGTACCACGGTGGGCAGGGGCAGGGTGAGGGATGCCCGC
>NW_009629851.1:1256-1468 GCF_000690535.1 Cariama cristata
TCCATGGCTACCGGCGCTGGACCGAGGATGGAGAGGAGAGTGCACCCGGGCTGCGTGGGCACGTTGCCGGAGCTCCCCTCCCGTGGGCCATGCAGGTCCCGGCACACGGCACTCGTAGCCCAGCCAAAACATCACATTTAGCTGCAGAAAAGCCCAAAGGTTTCATCTGCGCCTCAAAGCTCAGGGCTGAGCCCCAGCACAGGAGACCTGAG
>NW_009629851.1:1606-1832 GCF_000690535.1 Cariama cristata
GAGGGAAAACGTGCTGTGGGGCAGCTGTCGTGTGTGGAGCTCGGGGAGCCCTGGGATGACCTAATCCCTCGGTGCAGCGAGCGCAGCAGGTCTCAGCCCAGCCCGGCTGTGCGGTACCTTTTGTCCTCCTCCACCTGCACCCCGATGGAGTGGAACTCCCTCTGGCTCCGGCTCTCTGTATCCGAGTCGGAGATGGCCTCGACCTGCCGAAGGGCAGAGGGAGAGC
>NW_009629852.1:0-394 GCF_000690535.1 Cariama cristata
GGGTAGGGTGCGTGCCCGCCCTTTGCCCGCACGTGTCAGAGGGGAGCTGGGAAACCCGTGGGGCGGAGCTACGTTTGGCCACGCCCCATAAGGGCGGGGCTTGAATACGCCCAGTTGCCGAGGGCTGGCTGCGGGGGAGGGGCACGCGTTGCCTGGTAACGCGGTGGGGCAGCCGCGGGCCTGGGCCTGGGCCTAGGCTTAGGCCTGGGCCTGGGCCTTGACTCCTACCCCCAGCCTCAGGGCCGCCTGTGCTGCTGCCCAGCTCCTTCGACCTCCCAAGAGAGTTACAGAAGTACAAGGACACTATCTGTGTTTGCTGGCTGCGTGCCCGTGTAATTAAATAATTAAAATGAACTGGGGGCGGGGGGAATCCCCAACCCTACAAGTCCTCCTC
>NW_009629852.1:493-5789 GCF_000690535.1 Cariama cristata
AATGCCTGACGCGGCTGGGAGAGAAAACATTAACGGAGAGATCCAGAACGCCGGCTGAATTCAAAAAAAGGACATCCAGCCCTTAACTGCTGCCTGACAAAATCAAGGCGCCAGAACCAACCAGAGCCCCAAACCCATGAAGTTAATACAAATCAAAATACTTCTTACGGTTCCCAAACCCTCCCGTGTCATTCGCAGTTACAAGAGATTGCTGAAACTGGCAGCTTAATAGGCTTTAGAGGGGACAATATACATATGGGGACAGTGCAAATGCTTGCAGTTACTTTAGAGGATTAAACAAAACAAGAGAGAGAGGAAAATAAACCCTCTGTGGGGGTGTGACTAACCACGAGGCTCAACAAGAAGCTTATGGGTGAGCAGTCCCGTGACTTTTCCACGGCAGATTTTCTGCCACTTCCACGCTTTCAGCAGAGCGCTGACCCCACAGGCCCCCACCCTGCTCACCCCGAGCAGCCGCCGATTTCCCACTGCGTGGAAATGCTGTTCCTGGGCCACGCAGGCTGATAAAAACTCGCCAAGAAGGAGACGTGCCTCTTGCAGCCGAGCAGAGGCTGCCTGGTCACACAGGAGATAACGCCCATTTGCTGCCATGTGCCGATGAATTACCACATGCACCCCCAGGCAGGGCACCATCTCCAGAACCTACCTCTCCAATGCCTCTAAAACCCCTCCAATGCCTCCAACCCTCCCCCCCTCAACATCTCCAAAATCTCCCCAACACTTCCAAAACCTCTCCAACATTTCCAGAACCTCTCCAACACCTCTCCAACATTTCCAACACCTCCAAAACCCATCCAATGCCTCCAAAATCTTCCCAACATCTCCAAAACCCATCCAATAGCTCCAAAACCAATCCAGAACCTCCAGAACCTCTCCAACACCTCCAAAACCCCTCCTAATGCCTCCAAAACCCCTCCAATATCTCCAAAACCCATCCAATGCCTCCCAAATCTCCCCAACACCTCCAAAACCCCTCTGACACCTCCGAAACCCCTCCGACACCTCCAAAACGCCAGGCTGAGCCGAGCTACGTGCCATACCCACCAGTGTGTTTAACAGAGGCTGGAACTGCCTTGAGACACCACCTCAGCGATGGTTACATCGAGATATTGCAGCTGCGCTGGCAGAGGGCAGGTTACCATGGTGACCATTAAAAAGATAATCTTCTTATCGCCGTTTGTTATTCCGACAGGGTTGTTCGTTGACACGTGCTCCAAAGTGCGCATTGCCAGATGGGGAAAAAAAAACCCAAACCGGCTGCCGGACCCAGATCTGCTGAGCTAGGCACACCTTGCCTCCGAAGCCGTGGAGACCTGCTCCTTCCACTGCTGTGGGGTTATTTTTTTGGCTCTCCGAAACAGAAGCAGCTTCAGCTCCCAGGGCTGGGGCGGGAGGGATCTGGTTTGCCACAGGCACAGAGCAAGCTGATGGGGACCAAAAGAAAGAAGAGAAACCTTCTGCCAGACTGCTGGATCCTTACGGGGAGCTTTTCTCCTCTATTCCCATTTCCTCTGCAAGACCCAAGGAGGTGGAACACCTTTTAGTGCGGGATTTGGGGCTGGCAGTGAGCTCTGAGCTTTGCAAACGTTCGTCCCTGCGTTAGGAACATCGGCTCCAAGGCAAAGGAAGGTGGCCTTGTGCCTTGCCCAGGAAATAACAGGGCTTGCACGGTCCTGTCTGGGACCTTGTGGGGTTCTTGATCCCAGAAAAAACCCAGATGAGAGGACCACGGCTGCCACCGGCATCACTGGGGCGTAAGGAGCATCCCAGGAACGCTGCAATGCCAGACCCCAGGCCTCCTTTATCCCATTTCTGGGGCTCTGCCCATTGCTCGAAGGGCCGTTCCTTAAAGAAAAGAAATAGTCACCCTAACCACTGACTGTCTGCAGCCCTTTTGTTTTAATTTGGGGCTCCTCCATCGGTTTCCTAAACTGGGAGGCAACAAGGCTCAGACTACACCTGAATCAGCCCCAAGACGGGAGAAGCCATCAACCTTTGGGGTTTTTTTTTGTAAGGGAAATAGCATGGAGCTGAACAGCTGTATTGGGAGACCAAGGGAACAGAATTTGTGAAAATCATTCGTTACTGCATGGTTTATCCCTCAATTTTTATTGTAAAGGTGCACAGAAATGCACGTGAACGTGATCTGAAACCCCCTTATCAAAGCCTCCTGCACAGCTCCAACCTTGATTCCAGTCTGTTCAATCACACATTCAAATCTTCACCACATTTAATTGCTTTATTCCAGTTTTGCAGAGTTTGGGTTTTTGCCTTCAGGGTGAGTCTGAGCCTAACGCCAACCCAGCAGCTGGCTACGCTTCACTTCGCATCCAGCCACGTATCCGTTTCCATCTCTTTTTATTGTTCCCACCACAAATTGAGCTGTAACTCATTCTGAATGCAATATATAAATGAGCATCTTACTGCCCTGCCACCTAAAATAACTTGATGCAAAGGGTTAAGCCGTATTTTATGAGTGCAATAAAGCAACTTCGAAATGCGAGGGAAAGTTTTGTGCAGCAAACCCTAAGCACTCCCCGTGTCTCACAAGTGGCTTGGCAATAACTTTCCTTATTTAGCAAGCTATAAAAAATACAAAAAGTAAAGGCCCTGAGTACAAATACCTGTGGAAAGTACATGTGCATAATTAATTTAAGAAAAAAACCACCACAGCCCGCTGCTCTGGGGAAGGGGTGCTCCCGAGATGCCTGTCCCCATGATGGGTGTCCTTCCTCCTCTGCCCGCCATCGCTCGGTGCCGGGCATGGGCACCCATCGCCTGGTGTCCCAGGGGAGGAGGGTGATCGGCTGGGGCTGTCATCCCACACCGCCCCGCATCCCTGTGCTGGGCAGCCTGGTCGGGACCATCTGCCCTGGCCAGGGTGGCTGTGGTGGGCAAGGGTCTTTTGTGGCCACTGCGGCTCCTGCAGGTCCTCCTGCCTCCGCTCCAGCTCTGCTCTGCACCCCTTTGGGCTCCATCGAGGACTATTTGGGTTCTCGGGTGCTGTGGTTTTGGCACATGGATTATATCGCGGGGAACGGCTGCCCAGTTCCCATCGAAGGGCAGCTGCTTCTAGGCTGGGCCAAAACAAGCCCATGGGGCCAGGATGCTGAGACACGACAGGAGGTCCCCCCCAAATAAGCAGGTGTGGAGGGACCGCAGGCAAGACCATGCTTCAGGCAGGGCTTGCAGGTCCGGCATCTCGTGCGTGTTTGAAAGGGAGGCCTGGAAATTCATCCCGGTGTCCAAATCCCCCTTTCCAACAGTGTCGGACACAGAGGAGCAGGGTGGCAGAGGGGCAGCAGGCAGCCAAGGCAGCTCGCTCGCTCCGAGAGGAGACTCCACTTCTGTTACAGACAGGGGAGAAAGGACTCGTTTTGAGCTGTGGCTTTTTTAAAACCCACACAAAGTTCGGAGTCTGTCCCTTCATTCTTCCTAGACCTCAAAAAACCACGCAGGCAATGCACCAGGTGCTCCTGACCTGCCCTTCTGTGCCTCTCCCTGTCCTCAGCCTCCCGCAGTTTTGGGAGGGGACCGGCAGAGGTGCAGGTGGTGGCAAAGGAGGACAGTGGTGCTGTCCACCCACCACGGGTGGGCTCCCATGGGCAAGGTCCCACCCCAAGGGGTCCATCACCTACCACAAGCTCCTGTGGGGCATCCACCAGGAGCCACATGGATTCGGGACCAGCTTCTTGGTCCCGTGCTTGGGTGGGTGCTGCAGGGCAGGTCACTGGGTTTTATTGAGCTGGGGGGAGCAGGGTCCCATCAGCCAGGCACTGCCGCGCACCGGCGAGGTCTCCCCTTCTTCCAGGAAGGGTGGGGTGGAGGAGGTTGAGAAGCCAGAAGCCATTAGGGGCTCCCCGGAGCTGGGCACACTTGCCTCTTCCCTTCCGTGGGAGAGTAGCCCTTTTTCTCCGGGTTTCTGCTCCTCTCCCCTCGGCCCATTAGTCAAGGCATTAAATTTTAACATTTTTTGTTGCTCCTTGCAGTGTGTTCCTGGTGAGTGGGTGCCTGGGTGGGTGCCAGGGCCCTGGCGCCGGACACAAGGGGGCCTGGGGGACCGTGGAAGTCTGGCTGTGGCGGGGGTACCCACCTGCATCCCGCGGGCAGGAGAGGGGCTCCCCCAGTGCCGGATGCCCGCGGGATGCTGATGCTTCTCCCAGCTCCCAAGGACCAGCATGGCAGCAGCATCACCACAAACACACCGTACGGCCTCGTTGTTCTGGACAGATGTCCCTGCCAGGCCCCCACGTTGGCAGGGGGTGACAAGATGGCACCAACCCTCCATCAGCCCAGCCAGGAAGGGCAGCCAGGCCAGCGCCCACAGCATGGTCAGCCCACTGGCGATGCTCCCTGCCACCCCGTCTGCTCTCACATCACTTCGGGGTGACGGGCAACCATCCTGCTGCCCAGCCCTGCAATTCCCCGTGCCCTGCGGGAGCAGTCCCCGACCCTGACCACCCACCAGCTTCACCCCATGCCCCTGCCGATGCCCCCAGCCCTCGCAAAATGCCCGGCGTAGGTAGGAACCCAGTAAACAGCAAGCTCTGCTTGCAGGCAGAGCCCAGGGCTGCTGCTCTCGAGGGGGTTTTTGCTGCCCCGTGGCTCCCTTGGTGCAGAGCCCCCCAAGGAGCGTGCGGAAGGGACCCGCTCTCCCCAGCCCGCAGCACAAACCGTCCCCCAGCCCCTCTTTGCCGTGGGTCTTCAGGGAGAACCCTACGGAGTGAGCTCTGCTCGCCATGGGCAGCTCCAAGGACAACACAAGTCCTTGAAGCGCCTTTAGGTAACGGGCTCAGCTTAACGGCAGGAGAAATGCTCAGGTTTGAAATAGCTGATGGAAGGGGATGACTCGAGGACGAGCCCTGCTCTGGATCACGAAGCTCCCGTCTCTCCCGGCCTTGGGTAGCACGCCTTGCCCAGCACGGCTCCGCACACGCGTGTACGCTGAGCACACGTGTATATATGCTGATCCCAGCTGTGCGCACACACACACACACGTACACGTACACCGACTCCAGCCCCCCCCAGGTAAGCACACCCACAACCACGGCACGAGAGCACAGCCAGGCTTCCTCCCCACGCGCCCCCGCGGACACATCTGCCCCATCCCCGCCGGGCGCAGGGGGCAGGTCGGAGGTCTTGGCCATGGGGCTGGGGGCTCCCCTGAGCCCCCGCCCCCATCCTGAATCGGGACCGGCGTGGGGTGGCTGAACCCCGTCAGAGCTGCGATGTGCAGGCAGCCTCACGGGTGGGACCACCTAGCCCAGCACCCTTC
>NW_009629853.1:0-299 GCF_000690535.1 Cariama cristata
CTGCTTCTTGCCCCTCCAGGGTCTTGCTCCCTACTCCCAGGCATTCGGCAGCGGCGCTGGCTTAAACGCCGCCGCACCGGAAGGCTGGGGGCTGCTGAGATCACTAATACCTGCCTATTTTAGTGAGGTCTAATCTGCCTGAGTCGCCTGTCCCCGAGGACTAAGCTAGCTGAACCCTTGTAAAATGTATGGCCAGCGCTGGCCCCGACACCTCCCCGCTGGAGCAGGAGCTGCCGGGGGAGTCACGCTGTGCTTGTATGAAAGAAAGGACGCGCTGAGCCACCTCCGTCCTCCCCACG
>NW_009629854.1:0-330 GCF_000690535.1 Cariama cristata
CCCTGACACATACACCCTCACACACAAACACACCTTGACACACACACACACCCTCACACACCCACCCTCATATACACATACCCTGACACATACACCTTCAGACACACACCCCCTGACACACACACCCTCACACACACACCCTCACACACACACCCTGACACATACACCCTCACACACAAACCCTCACACACACACACCCCCTCACACACACACCTTCACACACGCCGCCTCACACACACACCCTGACACATACACCCTCACACACACACCTTCACACACACCCCCTCATACACACACACCCTGACACACACACCCTCACACACAAACACA
>NW_009629854.1:381-6961 GCF_000690535.1 Cariama cristata
TAGACCCACCCTGACACATACACCCTCACACACAAACCCTCACACACACACACCTTGACACACACACCCTCACAACCCCCTCCTCACACACACCCCCTCACACACACCCCCCCCTCAGACACACCCACACACATACACACCCCGACTCCCACCCCTTGACACACTCACACACTCAGCACCCCACACCACACGTGCCCGTCCCCACAAAACCGCCCCAGAAGGACTTGCCCCCCCCGGCCGCCCCTTGCGGGTGATGCGTGGGGTGTGACAGCCCGAGCCCAGTGCCTAAAAAGTTGTGGAAAGTTGTAGTTGATGAACCGGGACTTTTTGCGGGGAGGGGGAGTATGTGAAATAACAAGGTAAAAGTGCACAGGGGGAGAAAGCGTGGCTAAGCTAATTCATTATGCAGCTAATTCATTATGCATAGGCTAATTCAATATGCAGCTTTCCTATACAGCTCATATTTTCACATTGTTTAAAAAAAAATACAGCTGCTGAGGCTTTCTTTGTAAATTTGTCATCTCCAACTGTGAACCTTCATACCCAGGCTGATCTTTCTCGAGCCTCCGCTGCACAGAAAACCTGCAAATCAGCCGCGTCTGTAAATGAAACGAGTTCTTTCCTCCGTCGCTAAACTAAGGCTGACCGCTTTTGTCCTGTCAGAAGTCTTTGCAACTTTTTAATGATCGCCTGTCTCTTGAAACTAGCATAAAACATGACAAACTGGCTGTAGAAATTCCTCAACATAGCGATGTTTCTTTAATACCTCAGGAAAATTCATTCCCATTAGGCTTTCCTGTTTTAAGGTTTGTCAGGGCACAGAGCTCGTTATCTACGGTACTCCTTAACGAATATTTCAGGTAACTTACAGCAAAGAACGACGTTTTCCTGGGAAAAGAACTGTATGTCCAAATTAGGTTGGTTGAGGCGGGGAAATTTGAGTCAAAAGAGACAGTCTCTCGAACATGAATCCCCCCTGACAATGCACGCTGCTTATTTTTTAGGAAAGCAATGTGCCGCTCTGCATGGTATTGCATTTAAAACCGTATTTCAAAATACAATAATATGTATGACTTGCGGGAGAGGAGTTAGGCTGCAAGTGCAGTTTTCAAATTGGGGGCAGCTGTTTGCGGGGTTCAGACTTCAGCTTGGTTGGTTGTTTTTATTGATATGGGTAAAGAAATTTAGGAAAAGAACAGTATTTTACGTATTTTATATAAAATAAAGCTATTTCTTATCATTTAACTCAGAGCTATGAGTTTTGCTTGAGAGGGCATACCAATGTTTACATTCAAAACATAGACAAACAGGAAAAATCTATGGGTCAAGGAGATAAAAAATGAAAAATTTCTGCCATAAAACCTTATCAAAGGCCTTCAAGCCTGCAAATAAATAACACTCCACATCTGTCCCTTCCAACAGATCTGTCCTTTGCTCACACCAGGAACTTCTTAAATTTCAGAAGAGGCAAGGAGGAGGAAAGCAAAACATCTGTGGAGAGAAAAGTCAACAAATTTCAAGAGCCAAAGCGTCGTTTGTTCTAAAATCACGGAGGTCAGGTTAAGGAATCCTCTGTGCAGGATCGCAAGTACCAGTTGGGAGCCAAGTACAAAGGAAAGGGAAAGAAAAAAAGAGCGTCTGTGCAGTATAAAATCCTGCCAGTTTACAGCTTTATAATCAGTTTAACCACTTCTTCACGTCACAGCAAGCTGAGGAGTACTGTCTTACATCCACGCAGTGACAAGCGCCAGTTCATTATTACACGCACTTATTCTCATCAGAATATTCCACAACCACTAGAGAATGAATATCGAGATCCAGTGCTGGACTTGATCATCTGACTCGATTATTATAGTTTAACTAAACATCTCTACACAACTTGTAACTGAAATATATACGTTGAATTAGTCTGCAGGACCACATCACCGTTGTTCAGTGTTCATGATAATCACACCCTAAGACAACTGACTCTTCTCAAACTTCACTTAAGTACATACCTTCTTGGAGAAGAGCATTGCTGTCGCTGGACCTGATCATCTGACTCGATTATTATAGTTTAACTAAACATCTCTACACAACTTGTAACTGAAATATATACGTTGAATTAGTCTGCAGGACCACATCACCGTTGTTCAGTGTTCATGATAATCACACCCTAAGACAACTGACTCTTCTCAAACTTCACTTAAGTACATACCTTCTTGGAGAAGAGCATTGCTGTGTTTTCTGTTGTTCCTTTTTCCACTGTTCGTTGCTGGTATTACAAAGTACCGGGCAATCAGAATGATGCCCGATTCAAGACATGGCACTATTAATTTAATTCTTTCTTAACCTAGGTTTCTAATGAGCTTTGAATGACTATGACATTAGATGAGAATCTCAGCTTCTTAAGCAAGCGTAACTCCGCTGCACATTTACACCAAGCGAGTGCATCAGGTATTGTAAGTTGAAGATTAGAATTTTCTTAGTCTTCGACAAACTAATCTGATGAGAAAATGGAATGCCATGGTACAGGTAAGATCTTGAATGAGTCAAGAAATGTGCGTGAGAGTGAAAGCATTTTAGGGCACTGCACTTCCGTGGGTGAAGTCCCCAAAAACCATCTGCATAAACTGAAACTCTGAGCGCTACTGATAGTAGCTCTGCAATTTAAAATAGCGCAGGAGGCTTTTATAATGTAAAACAATTAAGATGCTACTGCTCCAACTTCACTTGACAGCAAGCCAGAGATAGCCCAAACTTTAGTAAGGGTAATTTCTGAATGCCTTGCACTTACTCATTTTGCTAATTAAAATTTACTGCAAAATAAAACAAAATAAGATGTTTTCTGTATAAGACAAGAAAAAAGTTATCTGTAAATACCCAGAAAATACTCAGAGCTGTGGTTATAAGGAACTCCTTAAAATCTTGTTTTCTCTCTCACCAATTTTCATGAATTAGAATTGCCTTAAAGACTAAGTGTTTCAGTTGCAAAGGAATGGAAAATCCTAATATTTAGGATGATGTAGCACAAAGTGAATATGTTAATCTCACCATCTGTGGATGACAAACTATGGACAAAAACACTGCCTTTGGCAAAACCAGAGGTTTGGGAGAATTCAGACCAGAGAAAGCCCAAATACACAGAGTCTGGATGGAACCACTCTGCTATCCTGCACCTAAGTAAACTCCAAGTGAACACCAAATATGTTTTTTCAGCTTCTGTCTGTGTTGCTGCGCTTAAGGCAGAGCTATTGTGTTAATGGCAGGCTCCCTTCGGGCCCCTCAGGAGCGTGAGGTCCCCTCCCAGCCCCGGAGAGCAGCGGGGGCATGCGCTGCTGTCAGCGGTGCCGGGCTTTTCCTCATCCGTAGCATTGAATAACTCGTACGTGCCCCCATCCCGCCTTACCACCCATCCCACTCCCAATGACCCTTTCTCCTTGCCGCCTGTCAGGGCATTTCTACACTGTGAACACCACTGATGCAATATCTGCTGGAATTGGGGTAGGGAATTTGGAATAGTTTCCAGAAGGAGGTACACTGATATAACCAGTTGATAATCTCACCTAGAACCACATTTAATGGCTAAATAAGGTTTTTATCAGTAGGTGTACTGTACAACAAAGGGTCTTTAATTTTTATCTGGTTTTTGCTGTGCTTTTTTGCACACACTTGTTATCCATTCTGCCTCTCTGCCTCATTATCTCATAAGCACCACCCAAGTGTTCTGAAAAAGCGTTCTGGAAATAATTATCACTTGTAATCAGAGGACAAAAACAATACAGTAAACTGCCTCTCTGCCTCTAATAAACATTCAGCCGCTACTAAAAGCTGGTTTAGATAACTCGTCAGTTTTTCCCCAGAACCTTTCAAGTGCTTTTCTCCCTCTCTCTTGAAGTACATCCAGAGGTTAATAAATCTGAGCTCTGACAGACCAAAGAGGAGTAAATTCAAAGCAAAAGGCCCTCCGCAGCACACCCTGCCCGCAACTTCCTCTCAACAGAGACCCCACCGCTGCAGCTTGACGGGCTCGAAGTGCGACCCAAGGAAAGAAGTGGAGGCCAGGGCATCTCCCCGGTCCCGCCTGGTGTTCTGCGGCTGGTAGCCTGACCCTCTGCTTCAGCAGCAAAGCTCTTTGCACTTTCTGTTCCTGAAAGTGATTTCAAGCTGCAACTTGAAATATATGTTACAATAATTTGGCTCTGAGATGACAAAGTCTTCCATGAGAATCAAAGAAAATCTGCTGTTTCGGAGGAACCTGGGAAACAGCTGCTCCAGGAGCCTGCATGGAGCCGTCACAGGCCGGTGGAAAAGGCACGAGTGGATTGAACGCCTCCCGCCCGGCCAGAAAAGGCATGGTGAGAGCTGCTGCCGGGCACAAGGTCCCTGGAGGGCTGACCTCGAGCTTCACTGACCTCGGGAGTTTCCTGGACTTAAGTGCTCACCAGAGCAGAGAGCTGGCTTTGGAGAGAACCATGTGCTCTGGGACAGTTTGGATGCAAAAAAAGGGAGTAGAAGAAAGAAAACAGGAAACTATGTAAATTCCTACTCTGCTCCCAGAACAGTAAGTCCCATAACGCAGGTTTTTAATGCTCAGGCTCTCACCCATGCCTGGTACCTGTCCTCACCTTCATGCACCTCCACACCCCTCACACTGACAGCACCTGGGTTTAGTGGTACCCTTCCCTCCAGGCTTTCAAGGGTTACCAATTACCAGCCATAATCCAGCCCAGGTGCCAGAGGCAGCGGATCCAGCTGCCTCCTCCCAGGCTGCCAGGAACAAGACGCTAGGGGATGCAGCAAAGAGGGCGAAAGCCCTGCCAAAGAGGAGAGGTGGGCAGGAGTTAAGAGACCACAGAAACATCATCACTGGCTGTTCTTGCATAGGAAATGTGCAGGGTCCTTCCCCGATCTCAGTAAGAAAGGCACAACACCAAATAGTGTAATAAAAGTGTTTTACTACTAAGATACTATTAATAAGAAGAGTATAGATAGTGCGTAATTCTTAGATTCTTCATCCCATCCTGGGAACTCTGCTTTCATGCAGCATCAGATAGACCCAATGCAAGCAGCATAGTTGTCCCACACCCCCTGTTCTGAAATTGAATTTGGAACTATCTCATTATATTGTGGTAAATATATCACATGCCTGGATCGTGCCTAGGCACCTGGCTATGAAGACACCTCTTGTAACTCTTGTCTCTTGATGGCTACCAAAGCAGGAGAGGCAGGTAGCGAGAGAGACTGGGTAGCAGGAAGCCATGCTTGCAGAGGGTGGCATGGTTTGGAAACAGGTTAATAGAGCTGCACTGGTTCCACAGTGGAAAATAAGTGGTGATGTTTTTTCTGCTGATTGGTTTCCGCTGTTTTCCTACTAGAACTGACTTATCGGCATCAATGGTGTTGAAGGCAAGACTTGGCATATTTTCTGTGAACAGCTGACAGGCTGGAAATTGTGATTATTGTTCAACAGGAGTGATCAGGTAGTATACTGTATTGTGGCAAATATATTCCTCCCCCAAAATCACAGTGAATTCACATTATTTTTTTTTTCTTGAAAAAATGGAACTCATAGGCAATAGGGAATACAGTACCGTCACTGCTGGTAGTCAGCAACAACCCTTCCACAGTGCTGTTCCCAGTCTGGGCATGGGACTTTTCCTTACGTTTTGATTAATCTGTTTGCAAAGGCTTGAAGGGTACAGTAACCCATGCAGGCAAAGGAACAGCCACAGTTAAGTACATGACAGACATCTGTAACATGAAGAAAGAACAAGTGTTAACAGCAGGAAAAATCTTACTGATCATCTCCAAACTAATCTTGGACTTGTGGGACTTGAAGGATCCAAACTCATCGTTTCCACATTTGTATTAGGAAGGGGAGAGAATGTAACTTGGCTCTCATGGAGATGTGCAAGCTGAATGGCATTTAATTTGTGCTCCTAACAACTCTGTTCTGAATGGATAGAGAATTTATAAAATAATTTAGTTCATACTTTTAAACCACAAGTAATTTGTGAGAGCAGATTAGTTTGTGACTGATTTTTGCTTCCTTATTACTTTGCAAAAAATATTAAATAGGAGTTAATCAGTTAATCATACCCTCTGATCTTTTCTTCAGTGAATTTGCATTTCATCTCAAGTGTAGTCGGGTATGCAGTTGGGCAAAGATCCGTAGGACGTCAGTGTTCTGGTGGTTGAGCTTTTAACAGCAAGTGCCGAGATTTTGCTGCCCAGAGACATACACCTGCCTATGCAAAATCTGCGTTAGAAGAAGGCATCTTGACATGAGATTAGCAAGGTTTCATCAACTCTTTTTTGTAGAATATCTAGAGATAACGCAAGAAAAAAAACTTTGAGAAAGCAGAAGATGAAAGCCAAGAGCTTAAATATGTGACCTTAGTCCAACTTGTGGAACAATGAACATCTCCAGTAGTCTTCCATAGCTTTTAAAATGAAGTCATTTATTTATACACTTAAACATTAATTTGATGTCAGCTTTAAGCTTCTGTTATAGAAATTTGCCATAGAATGCAATTCAAGAAGCATTTTCACTTTATTAATGTAGGAGGAAATATGCGCATAATGCGAGCTATTTTTT
>NW_009629854.1:6994-9250 GCF_000690535.1 Cariama cristata
TGCCTTACACCTACCTGGAAAGCCATTACTAGCAAACTGAATAATTTATCACTTCCAGTTTTCAAGAGATTAGCCCTGCCTAAGACTGAAACCAGAAGCCATTTAAAAAATAATAATAAAAAAAAACTATGTCAGGTTCCTAATTTGGGGAACAGTAGGAGTATCCTAATGTGAGGTTCAAGGAGCATCACTTCAAAAGCAGCACGAACTCTTCCTGTCTATAAAAGGGGGTGAATCTGCCTTCCTACTACCTGATGGGTACCCTTACATGTATTTCAACTGAATTTTCACAAGTGAATAAAAAAAGGACAATGTAGTCTGGAAATCTGTGTTTCACCTTCCTAATGCTATTTAGAGAGATCGTCTGCTAGTCAAACATTACCATTAATATATAGAATGGAAGGAGAGCTGACGCTTACATTTTATCTTTAAAATTAACTCTGCATTATTTGAAGTATATGATTTTTGAACTAAATACACTTACATTGAAATAACTACAGGTAGTTACGATATCCGTCTTGTTGTGTTGAAAGAACAGCCTGACTTGAAAAACAGGGGAAATCAGATGCCCTATTAATTCATAAATAAATAAATATGGGCAAAAGGACAAAGTTTATGGGGCAGTCTTATTTTAATAACTGTCAAGTTAAATTGCACCAACTAGAACTTATTTTCTGATTCCTGTTCTACTTACGTAGCTAGCTACAGTGCAAAGTCAGTGTTAAATGCTGCTGAGCCTGACGGTAGCATTTGCTGTCTCTTTTGTGCTGTGTAAACAACAAACACTCATCAGTGAAGAAGCAGTCTAACATTTTTCAATATCTAGTGAGGTATCAGCTCCACTTTAAAAAGAATTATAATTAAAAATTCATGAGATACTGGAAATGTTCAAAATCTGAATTGCACAGCAAGAAGAGACAACTGTATCTACATAAATATTATACACGCGATGGATAGCTCGTCAGGCTTTATTTTCTAAGGTAGTGTTTCTGTGTAAACTCCATCGCTAATTAGAGGTTTGTTTTGGAGAACGAGACACAAAGCCAATCAGTTTGATGAGGGGAGAGCTTAGAAGGTGAGCTCTCTAGCTCATATTTGACTTCAATCAAGAAATGCCTGCGTTTAAACAAATGAAAACGTTATCAAGCTTTAGTCAACAGTCATCTGCAGCGACGCCGCAGCGCTGTATGTGCTGCTCCTGGGTTCCTCCCTGGTCATCTGCAGGCGGAGGTGCTGTCCTGGGAGCAGCAATTAAAATTCTTCCCCATCTGCAAAAACTCTCTTCTCCTTCCCCTTTCCCTCCCGCTATCGCGCGGCCCGAGGTGACCCGGGAAGGCGCGCCGCTGCTACGAGGCACCACCAGCCTGCGGGTAACGGTTGTATCTCACCTTGAGCTGCCCACGAAGCCATCGGTCCTCTCTTTTTTTCCAGTTTTTCTCATTCGTAAAAGTTGGGAGGAAAAAACCCAAACTTACTGGTATTGCATGCACAATCAACCAGCAACCCTTTTTTTTGGGGGGGGAAGATTCTTTTATAAATGTTATCGAGGAACAGGAAAAATAGCTAATATTGCTGTAGGATTTTGGTAAAATATGAGGAACTACAGAAGGCTGAAAGCTGCTCTGTCAAAGAGCGACTGAAAAGGAGCCAGTTATAAAATAAACAAGTCAGCACGCTGAGCTGACACAGTGATTTCTGGTGAATACTTTATATTATGACATTTCCAAAGAACTCTATCAACTTTGTGAGCTGATGACACAACCAACATGCAAGAGTCAATTAATTACCGTGACAATGAAGCCACAAACACAAGACCCTACAGGAAAAAAAAATAATCCTTTAAATCCCAAACCAGATCACTGACTTGTAGGTTAAGAATTTCCTAATGAGATTTTTTTTTTTTTTTAGCACCATTTCCTAATTGAATTTTTTTTTTTTTTAGCACCGGTTCAATTTTCGGACACTGAGTTATTTGTGACGAGGCTGTGCCTTGCTGGATTGTGTTCTTACGAGGTATTTAATTGGGGTTTTAATCAAATTTTTAATACTAGTACAAATAATACGTTTGTTTTAAAAGTAGAGAAGTACTTAAAACACATTAAAGAGTAAATACTTGTAATAAAAAGTTAATTATTAAAAACAACCACTAGAAGCTAGGGTTAATCGGTCTGATGTGGTTTCACTTTTAGGACCTACGTTCCGCTCCACTCAGACCCGAACCGCCTTTTCCCGCCTTCACCTGGCGGCCCCCTCAGG
>NW_009629855.1:0-3696 GCF_000690535.1 Cariama cristata
CCCAGCCACGTCCTCCACCAGGACAGCGGCCTGGGCTACAAGGACTTGGACCTCATCTTCTGCGCCGACCTCAAAGGGGAAGCTGAGTTTCAGACTGTGAAGGAGGTGGTCTTGGACTGCCTCTTGGATTTCTTACCCGAGGGGGTGAACAAGGAGAAGATCAAACCCTCAAGGTAAACCTGCCCTGTGCCCGGGTGCCCAGAGCGGGCAGGTGTAAGCGCCTGCCCTGGGGGCAACGGGGCACCTTCCCCTCGGGGATGGAGGGGTGCACGGAGGGATGCGGCTCCCGACACCCACGGGCACCATCGGTTATTTTTTTCCACCCCACACTGAAAACCGAGGAGGAGTTTGCAGTAAAGCATCCTGGCCGGGGCTCCTCAGGATTAATTAGTCTTTCCTCCCTGTCTCTCTTTTGATTTTTGCTGGGAGCATTGATTTACCTGGGGTGGGTGGGGGGGTGTGCAAGGTGCTGCAAACCTCCCAGCTCGGCTCTGCGGCGGGTTGGTTTGCCAGACCCGCTTCCCGGCGTGGCTGGGGACAGCTTAGATGGCTTTAATATCTGCGAGAAGGAAACACCGTCTGCAAGGCACAGTTTGTTGTGTGCCCCAGCAGAGAGGCATACCCCTTCCTCTCAGAGACAGTTTGCTCGAGTTAGGCTGAGTGCCAAATGCCTTTAAGATTTTTTTAGAGGGATTTTTTGGAATATGGAGCAGATTTGTGGAACCTGTGCTGAAAGAACAGGATTGAGGGGAGCGAATGCTTACTAAGTTTTTTTGTGGGGAGAGGAGAGAGAAGTGGAAAGCGATAAAAAACATTTCTTATCTGATCGTAGTGGTGACCTTTTGTGTGTAGGTGCATGGATATTTGGCATGTGTGCCATGGGCTTCATGTGTAGATGTATTTAGAAGCAATGGAAAGAAGCAGTGTTGGAATATGCTTCCCCTGCACGACACAGTCCCGGCAGAACACCCTCCCCTATCATCCCCTTGCAGTGACAGCACTCCAGGCTCTCACATTAAGCATTTCTTCTGTGGTTTGTATCAGCAAGCTCCATGAAATCTTTTATGAAACACGAGGACAGGGTGAAGGGCGGGGGGAACAAACGCAGCAAAGGGGAAATTTCTTGCATCTGTGTCTTCATTTGCTCATTTTGTCTTTCCGATTATAGGAGGCTTATGTGCAGAAAATGGTAAAAGTATGCAATGATTCAGACCGATGGAGTCTCATCTCCCTGTCCAACAACAGTGGCAAAAATGTGGAGCTGAAATTTGTGGACTCTCTGAGGCGGCAGTTTGAATTCAGTGTCGATTCCTTTCAAATCAAGCTGGACTCCCTGCTGCTTTTTTATGAATGCTCAGAGAATCCGATGACTGAAACTTTTCACCCGACTATCATTGGTGAGAGCGTCTATGGGGATTTCCAGGAAGCCTTTGATCACCTCTGCAACAAGATAATCGCCACCAGAAACCCAGAAGAAATCAGAGGAGGTGGTCTTCTGAAGTACTGCAACCTTTTGGTAAGGGGCTTTAGGGCTGCCTCCGAATCCGAGATTAAGTCCCTGCAGAGATACATGTGTTCGAGGTTTTTCATTGACTTCTCAGACATTGGAGAACAGCAGAGAAAGCTGGAGTCCTACTTGCAGAACCACTTTGTGGGATTAGAGGACCGCAAGTATGACTATCTCATGACCCTTCACGGTGTGGTGAATGAGAGCACAGTGTGCCTGATGGGACATGAGAGGAGACAGACTCTGAATCTGATCACCATGCTGGCCATCCGGGTCCTAGCCGAGCAAAATATCATCCCCAATGTGGCCAATGTCACCTGCTATTACCAGCCAGCCCCATACGTAGCAGATGCCAACTTCAGCAATTACTATATTGCCCAGGTTCAGACGGTGTTCCCTTGCCAGCAGCACACGTACTCTACTTGGCTGCCCTGTAATTAAGGACCGAAATTAGTAGACCCGGTGGGGAGAACGTTTTCTAAGACGTAGGAAGGGGTGATGCGTCCCTTTGAAAATGGGGTGTTTTGTGCAATGATGATCTGCTCTAGTTTTCAGGCTTGGGAAAAGCTTGTGGTTCTTCTAATAAATAGCAGGAGCATGATCGAGAAAGAACCCCAAAATAATTGGATCCTACCCCAGAGCACAAGAGGCCTGTCATGAAAAGCAACCAGCTTCCCCTGAAATAAGTGAGGGAGGAATGCTTGATGACAATATGGGTTGGCACTATCTGCTCCCATAGCTTTGGCATAGAGAAGGTGGGAAAGCCTTATTTTCTTTTATTTTTATTCTTACTCTAGAATGGGATCTGCAAAAGGGAGAATATGAAAGAAACAAAACACACAAAAAAAAACAACAAAAAGAAAAAAAAATCACAAAAAACAATTCTATATATATTCAGGAATTAAAGGTTAGAGGCATAAAGCAGAGATAAGCTGAATAAAAATGTATATTGGAATTACTGCATTTGGGGCTTGCAGCAAGTGCCGTCTATGGATTGACCATGTAGAATGTATAGCTTGCTTGATTAGAGTGCTTTACCAGAAACAGCTTGCTCCAAATGAACAGTAGTGGATTGGTACAGTTATAAAAACAGAAACACGTACGATGACAAAGTCCATTATTTCCAGCTGTGTGCATGCCTCACATTTTAAAAATGTGAGAATGCAGGAAAACCAGCTGTGGCAAACAGAATATACTCAAGGACCAAAGATTTCACAAATAAGTTATCCGAGCAAAGAAGATGCAGTAGAGTATATATATATATATATAAAAGAAAAGAAAGATGTTGCTATATTTGTACACACCAACAGTAATCAAAAGTGCCTGATGCCTTCATAAAATTTGAAGTGAGAAAAAAAATATAGTTTTGTGGTTTAACCATGCATTTTGTTTTATCAGGGACACAAGGATTAAAAACAAAAAAAAAACAACCCCATAAGCTTGTGAATAAATGGTGGAGGAAAAGCCCTATTTTTTTTCTTGGCAAAATGCCTGTATAGAGTTAATGTTATGTCGGTGTTCTATTATCCTCGGTACGTGTGTGTATGTGTGTATATATGTTTGTGTGTGTATATATGTACATGTTATAGGTGTATATCTATATATATACACACACAATATATATTAATGTGGTCTAGGAAAATGTAGCAGTTAAGGAATGTTTAAATAAAGTGCTGTGTGTTTTCCAGTTTGCAACAGGATGTCGTAGGACAGTGGGCACCTTGCAGTGAATTTTTAACCCACACCTGAGAAATTTGGAGTAAATATACCAGTCAGGATTAAGGTGGGATTCAGATAATGTCTTTGGTTGCAAGAACAAGGATTACAGTAATTCAGTGGGTTGCTTGTGAGCCATAATAATTCCACAGATGGAGAAACATATGACTAGCTGAATTTTTTTTTAACTTTTTTGTACTGTAATGCCATTTTGACATTTAACCCACTAATGTTGTGACTGCATACCTCCATGATGTGTAATTCAGTGGAACGTGGATCAAAGATAGGTTTATTTAAACCCCCTGACAGCTAAAGAATATTGTATTAGTTGGTGATTTGAACACTAATTGTTAATATTTAAAGGAGTATTTTTAATAGAATGCATTACGCATTCCAGGACCACTAGAATTTAGCAAATGTGAAATGAACCCTTTTTAAGAGTGTTGCACGATTGCTTAAAATTATATTTTATA
>NW_009629856.1:0-1666 GCF_000690535.1 Cariama cristata
GCCCCCACTCCCTGCTCCCCCTCCCCGGACAAAGGACATAGCTTGGTGAAACGGCCCGGGTGTGAGCACCGGGGGGAAGCATCGCTTCGGTCCCCGGGACAAAGGTGGGAGCGGAGGAGAGGAGGAGGAGGAGGAGGAGGAGGGGAGCTGGATCCCACCTCCCAGGCATCTGGTCTGAAGGGAAGAGGGGAGGACGTGTTGAGGACGCAGGTAAATAAAATCTGTATTAAAGGCAGCGTCCGGGGCCATGCCTGTGCACAGTTCCGCCTTGATCTGCAATTAAATTACAGCAAATTCCTCCTTAAATAATATCGTTGGGAATCCTTCTTTAAGATTCAAGGATGTCTGAGGTTAAGTAGCTTTTAAAACGTCAGTTCTAAATGGCTTATGCAATGAATAGCTACCTTCAAATCCTAAAACCATTATAAATACGCTATACATATGGATGCCAGTTTATCTCTACATATTTCTTTTTTAAAACGAGGGAAGCGTTCATAAAAAGCTACTCGCAACACTTTATTTTAGGAAAGCAGATGTTAATTTTTTTCACGTATCATTTTACGACCAAGTACATGTGTAACATTGGAAAGCATCCAGAGCGCCCCTATTATTTGCTAAATGACTGCTAGTTGAGGCATGTTATTCTCGGCATAACCAAGGTATAGGTTATATCAATAAAATAAACATCTGGGACTTTACCAGGAGAGGCCAAAAAAAAAAAAAAAAAAGAACATTTTTTTTAAGAGTTCCAATAAAAGTGGGGAAAGCGTTTGTGTGGGGAGAACACACCTGCAAAGGAGTAAATTGGCTATTTACACAGCCACGCCGAAAGCAGGCTTTCTGCTACGGAGTAGGAAAAAAAAGAAAAAAAAGAAAAAAAAAAAAAAAAGAAAAAAGGGGGGGTGTCACGCAAAACTCCATGAGAAAAAAAAAAAAACAAACCGATCCTGGTGGCAGCTTTCTGCACGACGTGTTAACACATCCCGGGCACCGGATTAAAAAAGCCCTGGGATGTTTTCTAGGCAAGGATTGCTCTCTTTCTCCCTCTCTCCCTCTCCTCTACCAGCGGAGCCTTCAGCTGCCAGGAATGTTTCCTCCCGCCAATGTTTAAGAATTCCCAGAGACTTCGAAGGGGCTGGGTTTTTCCCCTCTCCGCAGCAAAATACCTGCGAGAGATGCTCGTGTTTGCGAGGAGTTTTACGAGGGGCTTGAGTACATAAGAGGAGCGAGGCGTGATGCGCCGGCATAATAATTAACCGCATGCAATATTTATCGCCCCGCGATGTTTGTTATCAGGCAGGCGAGGGCTTTCAATTGAGGTTTAACAAATAGGAGCGTTATTGATCAAATACAATGAATAAATATGCCTGTGTATTATTTATCTGTGCGCACATGTACACACGCGGGCGGGAGCGTCTCGTTACTGAGGATGATGAGGAGGATGAGACGTCTGCAATCCGGAGGCATCACCCACCGCTCCTGCATCCCCCTCTGCCAACGGGGTGGTATATTTTTTTTTTTTTAATTTTTTTTTTTTTAACCATAAAACGCTGCAAATATGAAGAAAAAAAAAAAATAGGTCACCAATAAAATCGATCTCAGCGTGGAGTATAATTGTAACAAAATGCTGCTGAGTAAAAAAACCGAGGAGCTCGCTGGCTGGGGC
>NW_009629856.1:1728-2102 GCF_000690535.1 Cariama cristata
GGATCGGCTTCTATAGGCGCAGGGCCGCGCGAGCTTTCCATATGTTGGGATATGTAGATGTCGCGACACACGGAGGGAAAGGTGTCGCGTCGGCCAGGAGCTCCTCGGGCACGGTTTTGCATCATCCTGATGGAAGTTTGTCCCGACGGAGAGGGGGCAGGAGGGAGGGGAGGGAGAGGGAGGCCCCTCTCCCCGTCCCGCTCGCTGTGACGACGATAGGGTACGCAACTGCTGACGTCACTTCACATCAGGGCCGGGGAGCAAACGTGACCCAGGCAGGAGCTCATCTGTTTCTCATCACTTGGGAAGTTTCTCTGCCTTCCCTCCTTCTTTCTCTCTCCCTTTCTTTCTCTTTTTTTCCCCCCCCCTTTCAA
>NW_009629857.1:0-791 GCF_000690535.1 Cariama cristata
ACATAAATTGTTACAGTCTTACACATATTAATTTACAGCCGCAAAGTAAATGTGCTCCAACCCCCAAAAAAGGTGCACATACTGTACTTTTAGATGGTTCAGGCAAAACTCTTAAGGCTGTGGTCACCTGGCGACAAGAGGACACAAAAGATTGGTGTTCTTCTACCTT
Organism: Cariama cristata; assembly: GCF_000690535.1. Lineage (NCBI taxonomy): Eukaryota > Metazoa > Chordata > Aves > Cariamiformes > Cariamidae > Cariama > Cariama cristata. Next base: position 170 of record NW_009629857.1, read on the forward strand.
AACTATTGAAAGATCCACTCAAATTGTAGAACTCTCTGCTACTCTACATGCGTTCCAATTACTTGCTACCGAGCCTATTAATATTGTAGCAGATTCTGCATATGTTGTAGGGATTGTTCAGCCCATTGCGAAGTTACTAACAAACGCCTTTTTTCATTACTTATAGAATTGGCTACATTGCTTAAAAATCGTACGCAGTTATATTTCATTATGCATATTCGATCTCATACTAATTTACCAGGGCCAATTGCTGAAGGCAATGCTATCGCAGATCAGTTAACCATGACGGCGATATTGCCACGTACCTTTGAACAAGTCTGATGGTCTCATGATTTCTTTCATCAGAACGCTTCCTCATTGCGCAAGCAATTTTCTCTGTCGAGAGAGCAAGCAAATTAAATTGTGCGTACTTGCCCAGATTGTCAACGTCTTACTCCTGTGACATCATGTTTCGGAGTAAACCCCTCCGGATTGCGGGCCAATGAACTTTGGCAAAGCGATGTTACTCACGTATTGACGTTTGGTTGCCTCTGGTATGTACATGTTAGTGTAGACACATTTTCAGGATTTTTAATGGCCACTGTGCACGCAGATGAAAAGGCACGGGATGTGAGACACCACC
>NW_009629858.1:0-1085 GCF_000690535.1 Cariama cristata
ATGTCCCACGCGTCACTCCGGCACGGCTGCGGGGATGCTCGGGGCACCTCATGCATCGCCCCAGGCACAGTCATGGGCATGTCAGGGCATCTCGTGTAACACCCCGGGCATGGTCTTGAGGCTGTCAGGACACCTCGTGCGTCACCCAAGCACAGCCACGGGGATGCTCAGGGCATCTTGTGCACTGGACCGATACAGCCGTGGACCTTGTGCGTTGCCCTGGGCATGGGCATAGGGATGTCGGCACATCTTGTGCATCACCCAGGCACAGCCATGTCACTGCCCAGGGCATCTCATGGATCGTGGAGCTGTCGGGATATCTTGTGCTTTTCCCCGTGCCGCGGGGCATCCGCTGCATCGCCCTGGCACGGCCAGAGGGATGTTGGAGCACCTTGTACATCGTCCTGGCATGGCCATGGGGATGCTCAGGGCACCTCATGCATCACCGCAGCATGGACGTAGGGATGCTCAGGGCACCTTGCGCATTGCCCCACTATGGCCATGGGGATGCTGGGGCACCTCATGCATCACCCAAAGTAGCTGCAGCCTGCCCAGGAGCATCTCCAGCCAAAACCCTCTCGCCGTCCACGCGATGCTGCAGCTTTGGCGGTGCGTGGGGCGGTAGCGGCGGCGCTCGGCTGTTTGGAACCAGCCTGGAGTTGTACGGCAGCCAGAGCCCAGGGCTTCCCCGCTGCAGCCCGGCAGCTTTGATCACTCAGATTTGGAGGATGCATCAAAGCCAGCGCGTCAGGAAACGGCTCCTACTGTACCGGGGAGCGCAGGGTGTGCGGCAGGTCGCGGCGCGAGCCCGCGTGGGTCACGGGGCCGCTCGCATACCAAGCGTGCTCCGAGCACGCACAGCACCCTGGCTCCCTGCCTCCTCTGCAACCGGCCTTCGGAGGAGCGGGCAAGGGCCAGATCTGGTGACGGCTGCCCGGCACCGACGGGTCCTTCTTGCTGCTGTTACCCTAGCAGTGCCAAAAATCTCCCTGGGGAGAGCGTGCGGATGCATCAGGACTGGGATGCTGGAGCATCCCTGTGTGCAGGACGGGGATGGGCGAGCGGCCCCGTGGTACCATGGGGAG
>NW_009629858.1:1213-1571 GCF_000690535.1 Cariama cristata
CGGTGCCTTTGTGGCAGTGCCATCGGCACGGGGTGGCCCCAGTGTGCCAGTGGGATCGTCCTCGTGGGCTCCCAGCACGCCCTGGCGAGCAGTGTTGTGTCTTCGCCCAGCTTTGATGGGCTGCCGGGATGTGTTGGTGTGGTTGTGGCTTAACCAGGGGTGCGGTGTGCCCGGTGGTGCGGGGCCGAGTGCCAGTAGGAAGGGGGTGTGGTGGGGGGGATGCTGGAAGAAGTGCTGGAGATGAGAGGGGATACTGGAGATGCAGGAAAGATACTGGAGATGGCGGCGGTTACTGGGGATGGCAGCGGTTACTGGGGATGGCGGGAGGGTACTGGGGGAGGCAGAGGGGGGGGGACTG
>NW_009629858.1:2030-2378 GCF_000690535.1 Cariama cristata
ACGCGCCTCCCTCCCACCGTCTGCCGGGAAATGCCTCCGGCCCCCCTCCACCGAAAAACACAACACAAAGCACCTTTCTTTCGGGGGCTGCTTACGTCCAGTGCCAGGGAGACAAACCCGCGTGTCGCAGCAAGGTTTAACCCAGGGAGGAGAAAAAGCCCCCCAAAAGCTCCGTATTTGCCTCCCGCCACCCTTCAGTGCAATATGGGGTTGGTTTCTTGCACCCAGCAATTCAGGGTTGGTGCCGGTGCCCCAGGGACCGGGCACAGGGAGGGCACCCCTCGGCACAGGGACCACCCCGGGGCTGAGCCCCACGGGCGATCGCGGCTTGTGCCATGCTGTGCCGGG
>NW_009629858.1:2411-2673 GCF_000690535.1 Cariama cristata
GGTAACACGACGTCGGCGCAGGTGGGTGAGGAATTGCGGGGAAGCGATATGGGGGCTTGCGGCTCTCCAGCCAGACAGCACCATTTCGGGCAGAGGTTTGGGATTTAAGATTTGGGGCTTTGCACCGTTTAGGACAGAGATTTGGGGGTCGGGATTTCGGGGTTTGCACCATTTAGGATTTGGGGCTTTGCTTTATGTATAGGGATGTATAGGGCTGAAACCAGCCCCGTGTGCCCCCAAAACCCCTTTGCCGCCAGCCCAC
>NW_009629858.1:2859-4583 GCF_000690535.1 Cariama cristata
GACAGCCGCTCGCCCTCGCCCGCGCACTTGGTAAGAGCAGCCGAATCCCACGGGGGTGATGGGTTTCTTCGGGGAAAACCCGACCGGCGCCCTGTGATGCCGATACGATGCCCATGGGGGCTTTTTTTTGGTGGGGGTGGCTGCTGTTACGTTCTCCCATGTGCTCTCCCTCGCTGCCCTACAGTCGAATAAGGTCCCAGTGGTGCAGCACGCCCATCACATGCACCCGCTGACGCCGCTCATCACCTACAGCAACGACCACTTCTCGCCAGGCTCGCCACCCGGCCACCTCTCACCGGAGATCGACCCAAAGACGGGTGAGCACAGGGCGGGGGGACACAGCATCGGCTGAGCTGGGACACGTTCGGGTGAGCAAAGGGACCGTGATGGTATTGGTGCTGCGCTGGGAACGGGGTGCTCTCCGTCGGATGGTCCCTCTGCTTCCCGGATGGTTTTCACAGCCTGGTCCCTGGGAAAATCACAGCCTGGTCCCTGGGTGGTGGGAAGGGGATGCAGCCAGGGGCCGGGGATGGGCCCTCGCCTGGTCACAGGTTTGGTTGGGGTGCGTGGGGATCCCTCCAGGTCTCCGTTATGGTGGTCTCGGTGTCCTCTCCCCGTGCTCCAGATGGGCAGACGGGTGCTGGGAGAGAGATGAAGTGCTTGGAGAGAGATGGGTCCTCGGAGGGAGACGGGATGTTTGGCAGCAGGCAGGATGCTTAGAGAGAGATGGGGTGCTGGGAGGGAGACAGGGTGCTCAGAGACGGACGGGACACTCGGAGGCAGGCGGTGTGCTCGGAGGAAGATGGGGTGCTCAGAGGCAGATGAGGTGCCCGCAGCCCAACAGAGTGCTCGGAGGTTGCCCTGTCCGTGTTTTAACACAATTCCCCTTCGTCCCTCCCTCCCTCCGCAGGAATCCCACGACCACCGCACCCATCGGAGCTGCCCCCCTATTACCCGCTGTCACCAGGAGCCGTGGGACAGATCCCCCACCCGCTGGGCTGGCTCGTACCGCAGTAAGGATGGGCTTGACCCTGGGCTGGGGGCTCGCTCCCGCTTCTGTGTCCCTGTCCCCGGGCAGGTCCCATAAGCCCCCCGTCTCCCTGAGACCCTCTCCCACTTTATCCGCTTTTTCCCCTGCGAGCTCAGTGGGATGCTGAGGGCTCCTGTGGGAGGTGGGAAGGGCTCCCCACTGCTGGAAATTTTGGGAATCATCAGGATGGGGGTTGGTCGGAGGGTGGTCCAAGGGGCCCTGTGAACCGGGGAGGGATAACTTTTTTCACTAAAGCGTGTGCGTCTGTAGGCAAGGACAGCCCGTGTACTCCATCCCTCCTGGCGGCTTTCGGCACCCCTACCCCGCCCTCGCCATGAACGCCTCCATGTCCAGGTGGGTCTCGGCAGGGACGAGGGACCCTCCTTGGGCATCTCGGAGCTGGCAGTGGGGTTTTGGCCACTTCCCTGAGGACGATGCGGGACTCAGCCCCGCAGCAGCGTCGGCAGTGGGTGCTCCCAGGGAGACCCCGCTCTGCACGGGCACGGACCAGTCCCGGGAGGTGGTGGTGGCCTCCTCAGATGAAAATACCCCCAGGAGGGTGCAGATGGTCCCCACGGGTGGGGGAAAGGCAACATCCCATGGGCTCGGGGCATCCCTTAAGTTGAGTCCATGTTACCGTCCTGCACAAGTTGAGGCAGGATCCAGTGTAAAACCAGACCCCCGACTGGGTTGA
>NW_009629858.1:4621-5469 GCF_000690535.1 Cariama cristata
TGTGGGGTGGAATCCAGCGGCTGTTGTGGCCGGTGGGGAGCTGACGAGCCCTCCCCTGGCACACCCTCCGCTGCAGTTTGATGTCCAGCCGTTTCTCCCCGCACATGGTTCCACCGCCCACCCATGGGCTGCACCCCTCGGGCATCCCGCACCCGACCATCGTCTCGCCCATCGTGAAGCAGGAGCCCACCCAGCCCAGCGTCAGTCCTGGAAGCAACTCGTGAGTGGGGATCGGGACGGCCCCGGGGACGGGATCTCGTCCCCTGGGTGCCCTACATGGTGCGGAGCGGGTCCTGACCCGCCGTCCTGCTCGTTGCAGGAAATCCCCCGTCACTGTGAAGAAGGAGGAGGAGAAGAAGCCCCACATCAAGAAGCCACTCAATGCCTTCATGTTGTACATGAAGGAGATGAGGGCCAAGGTGGTGGCCGAGTGCACGCTGAAGGAGAGCGCTGCCATCAACCAGATCCTGGGCAGACGGGTACAGGCATTTCCCTTGGCTTCGCGCCCACATGCTGCCCCGTTTGTGACCTTAAAATGGCTTTTGGCTCCCTTTACTCCAGCGCTCCCCATCGCTCCATCCCTTGATCTGGGGCATCGCCAGCTCAGGAGGTCCCAGGGGGCTGGTGGGGACCAGGGTGGCAAGAGGGTGGCAACGGGATGGGGCAGACGGGGAGCTCTGCCGCCCCAGGGCAGCGTGGCTCTGGGGTTCGCAGCGTGGCTCTGGGGTTCGCAGCGTGGTCTCTTCTCCCCCCGGCAGTGGCACTCGCTGTCGCGAGAGGAGCAGGCGAAGTACTACGAGCTCGCGCGGAAAGAGCGGCAGCTGCACTCGCAGCTCTACCCGACGTGG
>NW_009629858.1:5538-6048 GCF_000690535.1 Cariama cristata
CCTCCTTTCCCCTTGCCAGGATCGCCCCTCGCCCAGGGGCTTTGGTGGGTGGGAGGTTGCTTGCTGTGCTTGGGGAGGTCAGTGTTTGGGGTGCTGGGGGCAGTGGGCGATGGTGCTGAGTCCCTGGGGATGCTCTGCTGCCGTCAGTGCCTCCTGCATCCCTGTGAGCTGCTCTGGGGCGCTGTCAGCCCCATTTCTCATCCGTCGAGCAGCCCTCAAGCACTCTCCGGTGGCACGTAAGGACTTTATAACGTTTTCCAGGGCAAGAAAAAGAAGAGAAAGCGAGAGAAGCTGGCCCAGCAGCAAAGCCACGACACGGAGAGTGAGTATCCCCCCTGCCAGCCTCCTCCCTCCGCCGGCTTTCGGCTGCTCACACCATCCTCCATCGTTTGCAGGTTCCCTGGCTTCCAAGAGCAAGAAACCCTGTGTGCAGTACCTGCCGGCTGAGAAACCGTGCGACAGCCCCGCGTCCTCCCACGGCAGCATGCTGGATTCCCCTGCCACGACCTC
>NW_009629858.1:6414-6615 GCF_000690535.1 Cariama cristata
CCCCCCCCGCCCTGGTGTGATTTGCAAAAGCCACAATCAAGATTCAAACGCAGCCAAAACCATTATTGGTCAATATTTGACCCTTTCTGAACTCTTTTGTAAGCAGACTCTGGAGGAAGGGGCTTTCTGCTCAGAGCTGCTGCCAGCAGTTGACCTAAAGACCGTTTTTATTAAAAAAAAGAAAAAAAGGAAAAAAAAAAA
>NW_009629859.1:0-18927 GCF_000690535.1 Cariama cristata
TGACAGGCTAGACATGAGTCAGCAGTGTGTACTCGCAGCTCAGAAGGGGCCAACCGCATCCTGGGCTGCATCAAGAGAAGTGTGGCCAGCAGGTCGAGGGAGGTGATTCTGCCCCTCTACTCCGCTCTGGTGAGACCCCAACTGGAGTATTGCATCCAGCTCTGGAGCCCTCAGCACAAGAGAGACATGGACCTGTTGGAGAAGGTCCAGAGGAGGGCAACGAAAATGATCTGAGGACTGGAGCACCTCTCCTATGAAGACAGGCTGAGAGAGTTGGGGTTGTTCAGCCTGGAGAAGAGAAGGCTTCGAGGTGACCTCATTGCAGCCTTCCAATACCTGAAGGGGGCCTATATGAGAGATGGGGACAGACTTTTTAGCAGGGTCTGCTGTGACGGAACAAGGGGTAATGGTTTTAAACTAAAAGAGGGTAGATTTAGACCAGATATAAGGAAAGAAATTTTTACAATGAGAGTGGTGAAGCACTGGAACAGGTTGCCCAGAGAGGTGGTGGAAGCCCCATCCCTGGAGGCATTCAAGGTCAGGCCAGATGGGGCTCTGAGCAACCTTATCTAGCTGGACATGTCCCTGCTTACCACAGGAGGTTGGACTAGATGACCTCTAAAGGTCCCTTCCAGCCCAAACGATTCTATGATTCTATGATGATTTTGTGAAATCTAAAAATATACATATGGAAGTTATTACTACTCTAGGCTAATGCACTTCATATGTGTAATATGGATACAACAGTTCCTTTTTCATGAGACAATAGTCCAGATTTTTACATTGTTCAACAATAAAAGCTTTTACTTCATGACGGCACAGGCACCCTGCTTTTATGCTGCCCACATTTGCATCAATCCAAACTTCAACCACACTAGCACCTTCTTCACATGTCCATCTCATGAAGCTCAAATGCACAGTAACAATGACTAATTTGATGATGACTAATTACCACTAGACCTCAATAGTCATTAATGGGAAAATATTATAGCACAGATTGTTTTCCCAGTAAAGTAAAAGACGGATCAGTCCTAAGTCTGATACTATTTAACAATGTCATATGCTTAAAAAAACAAAATCAGTGATGACAAAGTTATGGTGGCCACAGACAATTTGGCAGTGTGATAGGTGATAGCGAGGACCAGCCAGTTGCATGCTAATCTAGATTGCTTGGTCAGATCATAAAACTCAGGACTGGAAAGGCTTTCAAATGACCATCTAGTTTGTTCCCCGTTCCCAAGCCAAGATTAGGGATGTCTGTGTCACCCTCACAGAAGCTTGCACAATCTGAATTTCAATACCTCTCAAGAGGGAGGCTTTCTGGCATGCTGAGGGAATCTCTTCCACAGTTTCACCATCCTTACAGCACAGAAGCTTTTCCTGGTATCTAAGCCGAGTCTACTGACATGCAATTTGAACCGTCAATTCTTGTGCAGTTCTCCGTGCATCTCCTATCTATCTCCCTGTAGCCACATTTAGCTTATTTAAAGGCTGACAGCAGAGTTTAATGATGCCTTCTTTTCTTTAGGCTACCCCTGCTTGTTCAAACTTCCATCATAGAGGATATTTTCCAGACCTCTGATCATTTCCAATTTCTTTCTCCAGTTTGTCAGGACCCTTATGAATTCAAACTGTGCCTTCCTTCATAGTCCTCTCCTCTTCATACCCTCTGCGACCTTCAGAGACATCTTCTTTATCCCATCCTCTAGGTTATCTGTAAAAATACTGAGCAGTTGTAGACATAAGGTGGACCCTGTCCGTTTTGACAGTGACATCAGTCATAAACCATCTTTGAGCACAGTTTTCCAAACAACTTCTACTATTTTATTGCAGTTTGTCCAGAGTGTGCCTCCCTATCATCTCAGTCATTCATGTATCACATGAGGCAGTGACAAATGTCACTGACTGCATCTCATCCACCCGGGAGATTCGTTATCTTGCTGCAGAAGTTTAACAAATTGACACAACTTCTTGCCAATAAATCTGTGCTGTTTGTAACTTATTTTATTGCTTTCATAGAGGTGCTCACAGGTATTGGTTCCAATGTTTTTTTTCAGTAAATCATTGCCCTGGAGTGGGGCAGGGCTGTGGGGAGCTGGAGACTGACCCCGCTGCAGGGGGTCCTGGGCTGGGTGGGGAGCCGCAGGGGACCGAGCAGGGACAGTCAGGGCTGGCAGTGCCTTCATGGCCCTGACAGTTTGCTTACTTCATTTCAGAACAATGAAAATGTCATAATTTAGCCACGTTGGTCTCTTCTGACATTGCCTGCCTTTTTTTCCTCAACAGAACAGTCTGTGTTGGTGCCATTAGCACTCCTTCTTACACAGCCACTGCCATCTCTGAAACTAGCTGTCCTGAAACCACTGTTTGTGTTTTGTGGTTCTTCCTCCATCCTTTTTGAGGGATTGTGAATCCCACTGCTCTCAATGAAGTTGCCTTCCACCATCACAGGCTCAGCCGGCTCCTCTCTGCTGGTGAGGATCAGCCCTCAGAGACACAACCCACCCACCCACCCTGTTGCTTGCCTTTGCTGGCTCCCAAGCAGAGACATCTCACTCCTGCATCCAAAGGAGAGCTGGGTTCTCTGAGTTCTCCCCTAGCCCTCTCTCAGAAGCTGTCTGGCTTGCTGAAAAACCCTCTTATCTTCAGGTTGCCTGCTCAGCTTGATTCTGCCAGTTGCTCATCCAGTTGTTGCCATTCCTGGTTTTGTTGCTTGTAGCCGATTTCCTCCATGAAAGTAGACAGGTGCTTGTCCCTGCTGCCAACAGGCAGACTTCTTACAGTGGGTCAGCCTGGCTTTCAGGGTAAGGGTTTCAAAGTGCTTCTCTTAAGTAAGCCTTTCTCTTATCTGTTCTCACAGGACAAGCCTTTTGTATTAGTAGGCTAATTGATACCACTGCAAGACAGAGACAACAATGTGAGGTGATCCAATACAGCCACTGCTGTTTACCCTTTTCTCTCCAAGCAGCTGCTTGGATGTCAACGGGAAGGACTCCTGCCTACGTCCTGGCAGTACCATCACTGAGGCTTTATACTCAGCTACTGCCAGGGGCCAGACCTTTTCTCACCTTTGTCCCCACTCCCATACCGTTCCCCAGCCAGTCCCCATCCCTTCTCCATACCTTCTTCCCACAGAGGAGCCTTCCTCCTCTTTCACCCCTTCTGCAGCTGCTGCTCCGAAACCTGCCCTGGACCAGCACACAGCCCCTCTGCTCATCGCCAAGCACACCCAAAGCTGGGTTGTCCGTCAGGGACCTTACCACTCAGGGAAGACAGTGTCAGGGAAACCTAGTCTGATGCACTCATAAAATTGACTTTTGTTAAACCCCCATGAATAAGGAAAAAAAAAGTTACCTCGCATTGTCCTTGCAAATAACAAAATAAGATTTGGTCTATACTACCCAGGAGTCAGCTGGATCCAGTTCTAACGATGTGAATTATTCCAGCAACTCTCTCACACCAAATAAATAATCATTTTGGGTGTTTATTAAAATTTTCACTATTTATATTTATTCTTCAGATGTCTTGCATTAGTCTACAAGTATCTTAAGATGACCCACTGTCCTTTTCCTTGTTCTTTCCATTATTCTGTTAAAATAAATATGTGCCTTAACAGTTTTATAGACTTGTCTGGCTCACTTGTAATCTTACTTCCTAATAGGCTTATTGCACCTATTCCTTATCCTGTGTTAAAGCTCTTCCACTAGATCAGCAAGCTGATACGTAAAATCGCCACTTCTTTTCTGTGCGTTTGTGTGTGATGCAGACGTTTATCTTTGCTCCTCAGCTTTTGGAACAACATCCCACCCCTGACAAAACCCAAAAGCCTGCTGCCAACACCAGATATGAAACTGTGCACTTCTCTCTACGATGCCTCCATCCCTGCCAGTGCCTTGACTGCAGAGACTGGCAGGAATGACGTTTGTGCCCCCTCATTCATGCCCTGCTCCTGCCAGAGCTTCAGAGTCATTTTGGCTCTGCTTTGGACCTTTCCCAACCAACACCACCATGTGTGTGCACAGGGATGCACAGCATGGGCTACTGATCTAGTGGCCAGCTGAGCATCGCTAACTGCTCAGCAACATCTCTGCTACCTCCTCCTGGGACCTCGCAGCAGCCTCCACCTGGTCCTTACACCCATTCTTCTGGGAACTCATCTATCACTAGAGGGTGGTAGGACCCATCCACCACCATTGCACTTATTTACCTCCAAGGAATGCTCATCATCATATCATGGTCCTCAAGACGTGGGTTTTGTCCCTTTCTTTTAATTGGGTCTGGATACTGACTGCCTCACTCACTGCAGTGTACATGTGCTTCGTTGCAGCAGGAGACAATTATGGGTGAACATGGAAGTTGCTTGGCCTCCTCTGCTGAAACGGTGAAAGAAGTATTTTGCCGTGATGACCAATAGCCACAACTTCCTAAGAAATTTCTGCTTTTCTAAAGAAGTTCTGGTTTTTTCAGCTAGTAGCTGTGAGTAATCCCAGAGAAGTTTCACATTGCTCCATGTGATTTTTCAGCTTCATCTTTCAAAGAAAGAACTGTAAATGTAAAGCTTAGTTCATTCAGGTTTTGAAAAGTACAATAGCTATAAGACACAGAGGAGATGCATTTAACTCATTTAACTTTCTAAGAGAAAGGATAAAAGTCCATGAAACTGGGGGAAAAAACCACTAAAATGTGAGAAAAATATGTAACAACAACTTTTGGATTTTAATTTTTGCGGTTTTTTTTAATGTGCACTGTTAAATACGATATCAATTTATTGAACTGTTACGTTTTTTGATAAGTCTTATATTTTAGGTCATTTTGTAATGCAGCAAGTCACTCCAGAGCAGGTAAGTACGGTGGTGAAAAATTGTTTCTTTGGTGACTGCAGTAAACAGTGTTATGCCTAATAAATCTAAGATAACAGAAAACTTGACGGTGCTCAGTTACAGCCAGAGATCAGCCCTGCGCTCCAGAGGTACCACATCCTGCCCAGCCGCCTGGGTCCAGCGCTGCTTCCCAGCTCACAGTCGCGCTGGGCTCTGTCATTCCATCATGATTTATTTACCCAGACTGTTAAGTTGTCCTGGCATTTCCACAAGAACTTGTAATGGATATGTAGCTGGCAGAGGGCATGTGTACACAGCGCGATGCAGTGCAGCATCAGAGATACCCATCTGGCTGGGAGGGAGCCAGCACACCTACATGCAACAGCGGAGCACACTGCAAAAATACAAACCTGAAATCCCCAGCTGTGTTCAAGCACATAAGGGAATTAGCTCAGCTCAGCACTGCACAGGCATGGCTTATGTCCTCTAGCCTAGCAGGATCAGGGCCAGTTGAGAGATCTTTGTGCTGATCTCTGCTCTGCAAGGCTGGCGTTCCCTGCAGAGGTGGCTGCGCTGCCTTCTCCTCCTGGCAAAACGAGCTCTTCTCTCAGCCTCTTCTGTGTAGGAAATGCAGAAATAGGATCTGCTCTTTCCTCCTCCTTCTTACTGAGCACTGGCTACAACCAAGACGACCTGTCAGTATATACTTACGATACTATTTATGTCTTGAATTGTTGACATACCTCATCAAATAATGGATTTACATCCCGCCTAGTTGATGTATGAAGTCCAAACCTGATTTGTAAGTCACGCCACTTTGTATGCTATGGCATTCATTTAAGAGTCATTGAACTGATTTATGGCTTGAGCTTTTGAAGTATAAATCACAATTGTATTCTACGTTTCCTGTAACTTATTTGTAATCCAGTACCTTTTATTTTCATTATAATCTTTGCTTTCCTAACTTGTCTATACAAATAGAAAAAACGTGCCACACTTAATGAGTTAAAGCTCCAGGGCACACCTTGCAATGCACCGCCCGTCTCATCATTGCAGGCAAAACTATTCCAGCCCTTGTATAACCGCACCACACACCATCCCATGAACCATTCCGTAGCCCTGCAAAGGTCGTTGCCTAACTCAAACCAACACCTTTGAGGCTGGCCTGGTCGGAATCGCTGTTTCCCTAGGTCTGCGCTTGTGCCTGACAACCCACATGGGACAAACAGCCAGCGTCCACTCCCACAGGCTCAGTACACCTGAACTGAGCCCTGTGTGCCTTTTCCCAGGATGGGCTGAATCTCTTTCTGTACTGATTAAGTTGCATTGACTATTTTTCAAGCTTATTTTTAATCTCATATTTTTTACTTTGGGCTCTGGGGTTCCTCCACTGTATCAGGAGCGCATCCTTGCTACGCTGGGGAAAACTTAAGGGCCACATTAATGTTGTGATCATCCCTGTGTAAAATCTGAATTTTCTCGCCCCCAAGCACCATATGTCTACCAGCTTGTATCCCACAAAACCATGCAGTATGGCCATTGGCATTATTACTACAGGTCGTGCTCTGTAGCCCTACACCCAGGGCAGTGAAGGATACAACAGAGGAATGCCCTTGTAGAGGATGAGTCCCTCCTTTAGGACAAATAGCACCTCGGCATCCTTTTCCTGGCCTTTTGCTCTGTTGCCTTCTGTGCCCACCCACTGCTAGCTCCAAACTTTCATCTCACTGTGGAAGCGGGGAGCTGAGGCCACTCTCAGCTTTGGGGTGATACAACAACGAGGTTGTGAAACCAGGAGAGCACGGGCTGGCAGGGCAGAGGAGTAAGGAGGGACACACAGCAAAGCAGATCTCACAGGGGAAGGCTACCAAGCCCAGCTGGGCACAGAGGAAGAGTGCTAACACAATCCCAGAAAGATGGCAAGCCACTAAAACCGGAGGTGTTTCACAAGGGGACATCAGACAGCTAGTACTGCCTATACTGCACACTTCAAACATTAAAAGTGGGAGTTACCATCCGAGTATTTTGCTTGTTACTTCCACTTATGAGTACCCCATGCTCTTAACAGCAACAGAATAGGTAATAATTTTAAAGAGAAAATAAAAGGAATGCTCACAGCCAATTCAGGCACAACTACCTTCCCTAAATTTTCTGTTTAAAACAGATGTAAAGAGTTACTGGAGGTGAAGACCTCTCTTCATGTTTGATAGTACAGTATCTTTTGGGAGCTACGGTGGGAAACCCAGGCATGCATTTGTATATGAGATATTAACTATATATATATTAACAGAGATGTCTTCTGTACCTTCAGTGTCTGAAGTGGTCAGGTATTTCCTTTCAGGAAAAATGGCTTGTGTCACTCATTTGTGGCTTTGTCAATTATACTTCAGAACAAGTTGGAAGACTTTAACACCAGCAGATTACAAAAGCAGGTTCAGCTACAACAACGCATGTTCAAAAAAATGAAAAGGAAACCTCTCTCACCAGTTTCAGTAACAACTGGGTATTTCTTTATACAAAGCAACTAAATTGTTCATATGGATGAGAACTGCCAGAGTGCTAAGGTAGGTGCCTGCTCCCTACTCCCTTTGCTCGCCCTGCGCTCGGCGCAGCATACGGCCCTCGGCCGTCCTCTTACAGCACTAAAGTTTTGTGACCCTGCACTGGGGATGGAGTAAGCACAGTAAGCCAAGTCACACAAAAGCCTTAAAGAAAAATATATATTCTTTATTTGGATCCCATGAATAAACCGGACATGGGAGCACTGACCAAAAAATAAGAAGTGCCAAAACTTCTGTTCCAAAGAACAAAGTGATTGTTGAGAGATTATTATTGTCACTACTTTGTGATTGACATTTCCACTCCTGCAGAGTGTTTCTGTGAATCCTTAACCTGTGTCTTCAGTATCACAAGTCTGGAAGTAGGCAGTTTGGTGTGACACACAATAGCCTTCTACATGTCCTCATGATACACATTAGAAAAATAAACAAATTGTTTTAAGAGCACTGCCAGGAGTGAAAGAAAGGCTGTAGAAGGTCAAGTCACAGTACTTTGTGTTACAATAAAATTTCCAGTCTATATTTTCTGCCCTTAGCCAACTGTGCAGTGAGCTAAGGAGAAGACAATCTCGTCATTGTGCTGTCAATATCTTCCCCTCAACACATGCATTGGTGCCTCATACTTGCAGCCACTGCTCTGAAGGGCTCTGAAAAGAGTGCAAGAGCAAACTTGTTTTATATAAAAGGCAAGGAAAGGCTGTGTTTACAGCAGACCAATGATTCTGGCAATGAAAAGCAATGACTTTGGTGTATACACCAGCCCTGTTGGTACCAACTGTCTTACGGTGTGTTCTGCACGAGAGACATGTACCACGTACCATGTCTATCTCAACCCATAGGCTACTCCAGGGCCACACTGAAGCTCTTCAGTAGGAACCAACTGGTGCATTCGAAAATGGGCAGAGGATGCAAGGGACTTCAATACACACAAAAACTGTATGTATAGTATGTTTCTAAAAGGAAGGCCTTACCCAAGGCAAACAATCACCAAGGAGGGGATTTCCAGGTTAGAGAAAGCAGATAAAGCAGAAGCAGCACAGACCTGGGCAACTGCCCAGACCGCAGCAGACACAGTATTTTATAGTTGTCTTTTTCTGCAATAGTGTTTGGGGGTGGGTGTTTCTTTGGGGAGTTTTCTGGTAGGTATTGCCAAAAGGCTGAATGGTTTGAATGAGAAAAGGATTTAAAAGAAATCTTCCTCCCATTCCTTTCTCAGCTAATGTTTCAGACCCCTTTTATTTAGGTGCAGATGGCAGCACTTGTAGATGAGGAACAGTACTGACATAAAAGCAAAGGTCACGAGAGGCTTGTGACTTATTGCAGCAGATGTCTAAGGTCTTTCAAGAGAAATTGCTCTGCCAGAAGAAACATATTCTTTAATGATTACACTGATAAACTTTATTCTCCATTATCCATTTAAATAAGCACTGTTTTAGAAATCACAGTTTGAGAAGTTCCAACAAGAAATGCAACTTGTTACATACTCATGGCTAGCAAAGTTTCTCTTCTGTGCAGGTGTCCTGTTTTACCTTGAATGCTAGTGAATTTGGCCTGGTGTTTGCTAAGATTAAGGGAATATGCCAAAACGGTGTTTATACAGTCTACTCTTTGGGTTTTTTTAATAATAACTAGTTCAGGCTTGGTATAATGTGTGGTGGCTAGCTTTGACTGTACAAAGTCTTTAAGGAATAGAAATAAGAATATTTTGCCTGCTTTGGTCTCCTAAGGAGGAGTTGTTCCCTGGGAACCACACATTCGTATGGATCTAAGATTTCTGAAAGAAAGCATTATCCAACATGCTACTTAGTCACCACTAGTCCCCAGCTGGTGTTTATGGTTAAACAAATCAAGCTGCAAACAGGTTTGCACATCCTTTTTTCTACTTTCGGCAGCTGCCTGCAAGGACTCATGTTGAGTGCCACCCTGGCACAGAGGCAAGAAATTTTAGGCGATTTTCCTTCTCTATAAAAATTCCTTAGAGGAAAAATAGTGAACAAATGTTTAAAAACAAATAAAATACAGTCAAGAATATCTTCAAAATAAACATTTTTAAATTACTTATTGTATTACATCCATTCAGTGGTACTTGCAGCAGCTATGACCTCCAGGCTGAAGGTCAGCTCTTTTCTCAGAACCGTGACAAGCAGCAGAGAATTGGGTCATCTCCATGTTTGAACACATTTTTTTTCTGCTATGTAGTCATGCCCCTGAAATAAAACTGCTAGAGGTATTCTGTTGAAGATACTTCACTCTCAGTATCCAGAGGTGCTGACCACTTAGATCACTGAATGTCGCTGCATGGAGTAAGAGTTTGTCCCTAGAACGGAGAAATGGGCACACACACTGGTAACGTCCAGAGCTCGTTTCCTTCACAAGTCAGGTTAGCATCCTTGTTTGGTGCAAGCATCGGGCAACATTCAAAAAGGAATGTTGTCTGGTAGATGAGGCAGTGGTCCTCTGGAAAAAACAAAGTGTAATTGTAAACTGTATCATAAATAATCACGTTAGGTACTCAAATTCAGCCTGCATTTCAATACAAATAAATAAAACTGCAAACCTTAGACACAGTACTTGTTAATATACTTAAGAGGAATATTTTTCTGTTTTTTCACTAGAAAGTGTTTGTTTCATCTCTAGCAGACTGTTTACGTTCTGGTGAGAGCCCTTAGGCCAAAGGAATGCCCTAACATTTCCTTCACCTCTATTAAGATAGAAACTGTTGAACATCACCATACCCACTACTCCTATTTTTGTTGCCATGATAATTTTGACATTATCAGGTAGTGGTGACTGAACACCAAACATTTCCAAGGGAGAATCTATGTCAGTGTACACATCATAGGGTGATCTTTAATTATAGATACAGTTGTACCACTCAGAAAGGATTGGGAAATTTGGCTTTCCATTCACAAGTGACTAATTTACAGAAATTATCGATTTTCAGCATACTGGAGGTGATGCTTTTTGAAATCCAAAGTTCTTCTGTGGTTCTAATGATTCCAAAACTGCCATTAACAAATGCAAATTTTACAGAATACATGTTTAATGCACAATATATTATAACAAAAAAGCTGCATTCTTACATGCGCTCATCACCAAAATACAAGATAATAGCACAAAATGAAAGATTTGACGGGCTGTGCCTTGCTGGGCCAAGAAAATCTGAAAAGTATCCAATGTTTGCAAGCATCAGTTTGCTTGGCTGCTGCAACTGCCATCATTCTGTTTTGCTGGAGTATTGCGAACACATTCCAATCAGAAGCACTATTTCAATAAGCAAAAAAATACTTACTGATATAATAACCTAGTTGAAGAATTGATCCTTAATTCTCAAAGCTGTACATAAAATCTGTGTGTGATACATTCATGGTGGTATTTCAGCCTCTTGAGTGAATCCAGCAGGACGCAAGCTGTGGGCAGTTATGTTTGCGCCACACTCCAAGCTTGTTTTTGAGTCAGTTTGCCTGCCAAAGCTGGAACATCTCACTTAAAA
The DNA here is from genome assembly GCF_000690535.1 of Cariama cristata. NCBI lineage: Eukaryota > Metazoa > Chordata > Aves > Cariamiformes > Cariamidae > Cariama > Cariama cristata. Next base: position 10,872 of record NW_009629859.1, read on the forward strand.
CATTCTTCATCATCGCTAGCTGACAAGATCTTCCTTCCCAGTAAATAGCAGCTGTCCTTGCCTACTGGCTGTAGTATGAGGTGATAAGAAAACAAATTCAAGCACTAATGTTTGCCATAGAAGTTGCATCGTTAACCCCAGTGACACTTTCAGTTCCCAAGAAGGCATCTGAGCATCTGAACATCAGACAAACACCCTGCAGACAGCACTGCCAGTCTGGGTCTTTTAATTTTCAGTGTAAGAGATGGGCAGGTACCTAGCTTTTCCGTTTTCCAAGTGCAAATCCTTTCCCCTACAGATCCCAAATTGTTTTCATTCATCAGTTGTACCCAGATGGGCAGTCTTGCTTCACCGTTTCATCCGGTGCAGTCTGAGGTTGTGTGCCATGCGTAGTACTGATGGTGGGATCGAGTCAACCAGAGCCTTGAGGTGGAACTGCTCCACATATCTCTGAAGTGAGAAAACCAGAAGATACTATCCACCTCAAGCCTTTGAAGCAGGATTTATTAGAACTCGGCATAAAATATTGGTGCAAAGCAACTTTTCAGGTTGAGAAATCTTATTGATGGAATGACGTAAATTCTGAGATACAAGTCTCAGGTCTCTTGCTCCCTGAAGCCTTGTAGTGAAGGTCCTTCCCTCAGGCCGCTGCCTGCCTCACCCTGCCCCTCTCTCCACCTGCTCAGGCTCTTTGCCCTGGGGGCAGCAGCAGTCTCCTCTCCCTGTTCAACAGAATATACACAGGCTGCCCCAAACTGCCCCAAACTGCAACCACACAAGCCAAACAACTAGCACTATGAGCAGCAATGGGTTCCTCATCTCTCACTGACAGCTTACTATTAGCTGGCATTTTATAAACAAGACCTGTCTTCTCTGCACCATAAATGTTTCTGAGGTTGGATTCATGGAGGACTGAAAGCAACATTTCCAACATTGAACTCCCTCTTCCAGCAGCGCTTTGAGCTCACCAGGGTCTTGCTTCAGCAAAGATTCATCTGCTGCAGTGAAAGTCCAAGGTGCCTGGAGGAGGACAAGGAACCTCACTGGCAGACCTGGCCAGCCTGCACAGGCTTTGCCAAACTCCTGAATAAGTACGTCTCCACATGACTGCTCAGTGCCTATGCATTTTTTTTCCAATCAGCTCAAACTGTTGCTTGGTTCTGCACCAAGCATGGCATCAGGATGCTTTCCTGACTTCTCAGCAGACCACTAAAGGACATCTTCAGCACACTAGATTCTTCCATATATCAGATTGCTTATCTGTAGGTATCTCCTGTTCCGCTTCCAATTTCTTGCTCGGTACAAGATTTAAATAAGCCTTTCCACTCACCATTATTGCTGTTAAAAGGTTAAGTCTTTAGCTCATATCAGCCCTGCTGACTGCTTGCCATCTGACTTAACATGGCCACTGACATGGGGGCTTTAAATCCACAACGTGTTTACAGCCTGTAACCCAGTATTTAAGCTGATTTACTGGTCTTTTAACAACCAAGAAATCACTGGGAGGAAATTCCACTGTTATTTAGTACGTGTGCACATTTGTAATGACAAGTTCTGCTTTAACAAGTACCAAATAATCCAAAATCTCTTATGTACAAATCAGAAGGGTTGTGGCAGAGACTCTCTGTACCAAAGAATAAAGGCAATAGTGGTGAATCATCCCAGAGACAAATAAACCAGATTTACTATATGTGAGTATCTGCAACTTCTCCTGAATGACCCCCACGTCATATACGGTCAGGTCAGAAGTACAAGAGAGCTGAAATGAAAACTAAACAGTAACTGTAAATTGGGCTTTTCCCGACTTGTGCACAGCAAGCCAGAACTATTCTTTTAATCATTTTAGCATGTGAATTTATTGATTTAGCCTGACATCCTGCATTTCCCTGGGGAAAACAAGCTAGGAAAAATTCTTTTTGCACCACTTCATAACTCTGCCAAGTCTGAGCAGAATTTGGTAAGACAAAAAGAAATTGCCGAAGTTCATGACTTGGGCCGTGTGGAAGTTCTCAGCATGTATCTGTACTCCGCCTGCGTGAGTTTGTAGTCTTACAACTACAAGAATGAAAGTCATGCTGGGGCATTTGCTCTGAGCTGGGAGACTGAGGTGAGAAGGTGTGCGTGCTTGTGTGCGGTGGCACCTGGCTGACCACCTAGGTCTCTGTGGGAAGAGAGTGACTTTTTAATAAGCTTTTTGATGAGCAAAAAAACTGAGAAATGATGTAGCTAGTTGCTATGTGGTAGTGTCCTTCCAATGACTCGGGCTTGTCAGGGTGCAGGAGGCTAGCTACATCAAAGCCTTCTTCATTCCCGGGTGGGGATGAGTGGGAATGAATGGGGAGAAAGGGTCTTCTGTAAGCATGAACAAAATGTTGACAAAGGAGAATATGCATCAGGGGCATTGCCTCACTCCACGTGTCCCTGTAACCCCTCCAGACATGATGGCAGGAAAGGCAGGTTGATAAGGCATCCTCAGAAGAAAGCTTTTCCTCTCTATCCTTGTCTCCTCTTTCAGGGGCCAAGAGGCTCAAAAGATAGGTCGGGCTCATCCAAAGCTTAGTAAGGAGCCCTGGCCCCAAACCTGTAAGGCTGTGAAGCATGAAGTACTCCTTTCTGTACTTGCCCTGGCCTCTTAAGCAGATGACTCTGATAGTCCTGATTTCTTTAGATGACCTCATGAGCCCAGGTGTTATTTCATGGGTTTAACACAAAGGTAGAAACTGAAAATGAGCCAGGTATGTGAAATCATAAGAAGTTACTGACATGCTATCATGGTTGCATCCTTACAACTGGTGGTGGAAAGTATGTCAGAAATACGTTAGGGCATGTTTGTGGGGTTGTATGGGAATCTGTCAAAGTGAGATATAAGTGATTACAGTGACATGGTGCTGGGGGACCATTCTTAAAAATTTTCTGCATCTGTGTCTCTGTTTTCTGTAGGGTGCAGAAATAGTTCAGTGAACTATTCTTTCAAGCATGCTTGCGTTTGTCACCAGATGGACCTGCATGGTCGGCTACAGATGGGGATGCTACTACTTTAGCACATACGCAGCAAGAGCCCATCGAGGAACCAGAGCCCTAGAGCAACCCAAGGAGCAAAACCTGGCGGTAAAAGGGGCAGCTAGTTGTTTGGGGAACAACAGTTTCTTGCCTCCCACAAAGCACAATTAGCACAAAAATTGCTGCATCAAGAGAAGTGTGGCCAGCAGTTCGAGGGAGGTAATTCTGCTCCTCTACTCCGCTCTGGTGAGACCTCAACTGGAGTATTGCATCCAGCTCTGGAGCCCTCAGCACAGGAGAGACATGGACCTCTTGGAGAAGGTCCAGAGGAGGGCAACGAAAATGATCCGAGGGCTGAAGCACCTCTACTATGAGGACAGGCTGAGAGAGTTGAGGTTGTTCAGCCTGGAGAAGAGAAGGCTTCGAGGTGACCTCATTGCGGCCTTCCAATACCTGAAGGGGGCCTATATGAGAGATGGGGACAGACTTTTTAGCAGGGTCTGCTGTGACAGGACAAGGGGTAATGGTTTTAAACTAAAAGAGGGTAGATTTAGACTAGACATAAGGAAAAAATTTTTTACAATGAGGGTGGTGAAGCACTGGAACAGGTTGCCCAGAGAGGTGGTGGAAGTCCCATCCCTGGAGGCATTCAAGGTCAGGCCGGATGGGGCTCTGAGCAACCTTATCTAGTTGGAGATGTCCCTGCTCACTGCAGGGGGATTGGACTAGATGACCTCTAAAGGTCCCTTCCAGCCCAAATGATTCTATGATTCTATGGTTCTAATTAGTGGGAACACAGCTCCACTGATATAACTGAGTTGTGGATCAGGATCATTAAAAAGCTCTAATGAATAAAACAGGTGACACTGGTAAAACCACCCTAGTCTACATGAACAGATTTTGGCTCCATTACTCAGCCACAAGGCTGCAGAGTCTGCTTTATTTGAAAATATGAGACAGCTCGGGCAGTAAGACTCGGCCTGAAACACCTTGTTTTCTTGTTAAGGATATGAAGGATCAGGTGTATCTTTCAAATACAAGTCCTTCTTGGGGTGGGGAAGAGTAGATCACAGGTCACTCACGAAACTGTTATTTCTGGGTCTGGAGAAATAACCTTGCCAAAGTAAAACAAGTCTCATAAGGCAGAAAGGAAAGAAAGAGAGAAAAATATAACTTAGAGCAAAGCAGTGGTGTATGTGGTGTTGTAAAAGGAGAGGGGAAATGTGTGCATCTGAAAAGGACTTGGAAAGTGACTTGATAGAAAAATCATTTTCCTAGAAAAAGTGGACACCATACAAAATTTATTTGAGTAAACGATGTGTCTTTTGTGAAAAAGCCATATTTATAAAAATAATACAATAGGGAATATCATATTTGTATCACTGTGTTGGATAATAATTTGTGTTTGCTTTTTATTTTGTATACTGTTAAGCAGGGCAGATGGAACTGATAATGTACTCCGTGTCTGAAAGTCCATCCAGCAACACAGAAACCCCAAGTTGTAATTTTATAATAACTTTTTCCCAAAACATCTGAATAAAGGTGCTTGATAAGACTCTGGGCATATGTAGAGCGCGTTTTCAAACAATTGTTTCTGGAAAGTTGGTCGGAGGTCTGGGAATCTTGGTTGCAGACACATAACAGCTATTCATGTTGTTAATGCAGAGAATATAGCAGATTCATGAGTAAACCCTGGAGCAAAACAGTTAATAATATCGTGTAAACGTTTTCCATGCAGAGGTCACATATGACTGACACACAGCACTACCGATTTGATAAAACACTTTTGTAGACCAAAACAATATAAGCCAGGCTGTCACTCATTTCAGCCTTAGCCTCAAGGCTTATTTAAGATATAGAAATGAAAACGAAGTGTGTTTTACTGATACTCTCTCCTGTTTCTCTTCCACTGGTGCTGGAAGGACCGGTAGGAGTTCAGTACATGTTGGAGGAAATTGTGGTACCTATTGGTGAATGACACTGCTATTTGTACTCTGTGCCCTACATGACCTAATCAATTCTCTGTTGCAATAAACACCACTTCCTGACTAAAGAACTTAACCTCAGAAATACTGAACCCAAAACAAATGTCATTTGACCTAGATTGGATTTTTTTGTTTGTTTGTTCATTAAAATTGTTCATAAGGTTCCATTTCCTGAGGCAAACCAAGGGTAACAGAAGCAGAGATATGTAACTAAACATAATCCTTGATGATCTTACATTGAAACATCACTGCTCAGCTACTGCCATACATCTTAATTATGCTGCTCTACTCAAACAGTCAAATTACCAATTCCAACCAGGAATTCATAAATATCAAACCATACTAAAACTGCCTACCTTCTATGTTTATCTCTATTGTATTACTATGTATCAGGCACTCTACCCCACCTCAGAATTTAGAAATGATGGGTTTGCACCTAAACTTCTAGTTTTGATTGACATGACAACAGATTACTCCTGTCTTTTCATGCCCCTTTTATACAAAAGACCTATTCCTAGAGGGAAGTATGTGGTGCTATTGCAGTTGGCTCTCTGGGTGAAGAGTTTCATTGCTATGTCTGCTACTATCAGCTTCTCAGGATGCTTTTTCTCCTTCAACCTTATGTCTAAGATAAGAACAAAGTATTACTAAACTTCAGCTAGGCAGAGACTAAAACAAACATATTTTTCTCAGTCCTTGCTAATGTAGGTATCTAGAAAGGTTTGGGAATCCTCCCTTTGATAACAGCTTGCAGACTAGTTGTCTAACCTACCTTGATGAAGGAATCTGCAAAGCTGGCTGACTGATCTGTGAGAATAATAAATATTTTGTCAATCTACTCCAGCAATCCGACAGACCATAAGCCAAAAAAGAAACCCAGATATGTTCTAGGTGGCCAGAAGGGTGCCAAAACCTTCCCAGGGAGAATGAAGCCTATCATGAAAGCTACCAGAAAATTACAGTTGTAGCTGGGTAGTGCACAGGACCATACTTCTCTGGGTCTAATTTTGGAATAACAGCAGTGCTCCCAACCACGTGAGAGGGATGCACAAGGGCTTTCTACACTGACATCATTAAGAAGGGAGCAATGCCTACACCAGAAAAAGACTGTAAACTTTATAAGGTTGCTCTAAGTGGAGTCAACTCTCTCTGCAGAAGAACCCTCATCAGTATTTGTGTCCCCACGTACCAGTGGGCGGAATCTCATCATGGGACTGAAAGAACTATGCTGAATCTATGGCAATTAGTGAAAATATTAGATTACATTGATGCAGGTGAGTTGGTCCTTGCACAGAGAAGGTACGTGCCATAACTGATATGCACAAGGATTTTGCCGCTTTATTGAAAACTTCTGGGGAACGTGTCATCGTATTATTCATCAGAAAGCTGTTTATTCCAAAGACAGTCTCTTATTCTACATTTCAATCTGTGCTAATTGCCTCATCATGTTGCATTAAACCCTGAAGACTTTCATAATTTATTTAATGAAAATTAAGAGTAAGAGGGCTCCATTGTAGTGCTCATTGGTTCTCAGAGAGAAACAGTGTAAAAAGTCTTGACAATTGAGAAAACTGGTGATAAGGGGTTTTGAAAAAGAGGGGTGCATTTGTCGATGATGCCAGTTACTGAAAGACAAAGGTTAGCTATACAACTTTTCTTTGTAGACATAATGTTTTATCTCAGTATGTTGGTGTTATGGTAGCTCTGATGGTCGAAGGACATTAGCATGGCAAGATCTGTAATCATCATTCCTTATTAGACCAACTCTTATTTGAAAAAAAATGTTAGCTTTTTGGTCACAGAGGCTCTTGTGTACATAAAACCTTGTCTCCGTTTTCCATTACTTGATAATGTTGGGGATATATATATTCTGGAAAACACAACAGTGCAGTTTCTTCAACGTTAGGCTCTTTGGAATCTGTATTTGAAGCGTCTCAGGCAAAAAAAGAAGGAGGAGGTCTTTTTTGGCAACCTCATCACTGTTACAAACACTGTGATTGACTCCGGGTTGTTGTTTCCTTTTGATCTTGGGGTAAATCTGAAAAAGTGGCATGAGTCAACTTTGGATCAGGACTTGACATCATTGTGAAGATTTGTCATGAAAATGATTAGCCTTCACTTTAATCTTTGGCATGCATGATGAAATTATGTTTGTGTTGCACATACAGCAATGCAATTTTGAGGAGGGACTTTCTTATAAAAAGATAGGATCCCATGGCCACAAATTTTATATCTTGGTGACTCTCTCTAGGGTAAATAAATCTGATTTCAGAGATTGATGACTTCAGGACAAAAAGGACATTGAGAAATTCCCTTAGACTGTTATTGCAACACACTGATTGTGTCCAATTTCAACCTGCATTGAATTTCATTATACTTTTATCAGTACTACTGTTAAGCATGGCTATAAAAACAAGCTTTGCCCCTGAAGATTTCTGTTTAGTAATGCACAGTGTTTTAAGAAAAAAATCACTACAGAAATCATTATTCACATTAGACTGTTTGTAAAATGACTACATGATGGTTACTCAAATATAATTATTAATGAGGACTCATCAATAATAAGGATTTCCCTAATAAAGTCTCTGAGGAGTCAGCTGTCAGGATAATATTCTTCACTATTTCCACGTGAACTCTGAAGGAAAATACAGGTGGAATATGACTGTGCAGGGAGCCCAAAGACCAATCAGCAGTGAAAAGGGATGGTCATTTACACAGCAGGGACCAGTGCTCAGTCAGATGGTGGAACATGGGCAAGGAGAAAAGGGTTATGTATAAACTGTGAATGTTTTTTCTGGCTATGGGTTTCACAGAATCACAGAATTGATTTGGTTGGAAGAGACCTCTGGGATCATGGAGCCCAACCTTTGCCCTAACACCACCATGTCAACTAGACCATTGCACTAAGTGCCACCTCCAATCTCTCCAGTCTTTTCTTAAACACCTCCAGGGATGGTGACTCCACCACCTCCCTGGGCAGCCCATTCCAATGTTTAACGACCCCTTCTGTGAGGAAATGCCTCCTGATGTCTGATCTGAACCTACCCTGGTGCAGTTTCAGACTATGCCCT
>NW_009629860.1:0-9143 GCF_000690535.1 Cariama cristata
CTGCCCGGCGCTACCTGCGAGGGCCGGCGACCCGACGCCAGGCACAGCCTTTCCCCAACGGCCGCTGGTCACTAACCATCGCTTCAAAGAACTACAGCCTTGACACCATTTTTAATTTCTGTATGAAACCAGTTTTTCATTGCTATCACTCCCATATAATGTGTTAGCATTGCATCTTGCTGTAGATACCAAAAAATGCACCGTCTGCTACCGATAGCATCCGTTACTACACCATGAAAGGGCGAGGTGAGAAACAGGGCTGTACACCTGAAATAACGGAAGAAAGGTTGCTGGAAGTAAAAGATGAAGCTAAGGTGAGTGCTAAAAAGGTGAGATTATAAACTGCTCCTATGTAACGCCATTGATGACTTCAATTTAATTTTGTTAGTATGAAAGTATTCCTTTCTTTTTTGCTATCCTGTGAAGTAAAAACCCTTGCACCCTAGTCAACAAACACTGTGACTAGAAGAGAAATAAAAAATCAAGTTAATGCCAGGCTTACTTAAAAAAAAAGAAAAATTTTAAAAGATAATCAGTAGCGCTTCGAGACTTGCACCTGAGCTATGTGCATTTGCCTCTTCATCTACAATGCAATACCAAGATAAGAAGCATGCAGTTAAAGCAATTCTTATTATAGTAATAATTTATTTTCATAATAACCAACTATTTTATAGTATCTCTATATCATCTTAATACAGCGAGCGTGAGCCAGAGGGCCAACTAGAAATGGAGTCTCTCTGGTCCTTTTTGCAAAATGAACTAAGCAAATCTCAGCTGGTTGATGGCCTCACCTTGACGGGCTCGTCCTGGAGTATAAATTTATGTACTGTCTCAGTTGTTCTAGTCTGTCACCTGGGCTGGAAAATACTTGAAATCATTCTTCCTTATGAGAGTTTAAAAAAAGAAGAGAGGGGAGAAGTATGAGCATGTCCCAAATCTTTAAGAGCCTGTAAAATGTTTGATGCTATTTTTAGAAAGTATTCAAATTAAGTTTGGGGGTTTTTTTCTGTTTAATTTTAACATATATGGGGAAAGCTTGAAATGTTCTGTTTGGTTTTCCAGTTACAAGATGTGTTGGTTTGCTCGATTTTGCACCTCTAAAAATTAGTCTGTCTTTTTTTGAGGCTGTAACTTGACTAACTGTACAAGCATGTTCTCATTGATAATCTCAGGACATGACTACTAAACAGATATCTGTAAATCAAGGAAAAATTTAATCAGCTTTAAGGAAAAATACACTATATTACACTGTCTCATAATACGGAGGAGAGGTGGTTACAGATACCGCAGCTATGGCCAGACAGATCTGATGGGCACAAAAAGTAAAGTACAGTAAATACTGCTAAAAATGTAGCAGTCGTTGATATTTCAGTCCTGTTCTTGTATTGGCTTTCATACCTGCACGAATATCCCTAGTGCATTGGAAAGGGCTGTTCTGCAGTACTCTTCGTATTTCTGCTGCCCAACGTGATTTTAAATTTCCAGGCAAGACGGTTGAAAAGTCGTTCGCACATGCTGTAGCTGGCTCGGCCGCTCGCGCTGGGCACCGCAGAGTCGCCCCTTCCAGTTCTGGTCCTGTTAGCACGCCTTCTGCAGCGTTGCCTTTCCTTTCACCTGCTGCTTGTGCTGAACCCCCCGTCGGTGTTTCCTCCCTTGAGGCACAGGACCTCATCCCGCTTCCCTGACCGCGCGTCGTCTCTCCTTTTTTCCTTTTTCCTTCCACTGCCATGTTCACTGAAAGTCGCCCAGCTTCTACAGCAGCCATGCAAAGGACCCACCAAAACCAGTCTGCTGCACCACCAAACCCTGAGCTGTCCCCACAGCACCATCGAGCTTGTGTGCGGAGCGAGGCAAGGGGCTGATTTACGTAAATAACTAGATACATAGGTCCCTGCAAGTGTAAAAGCCAACGTAAGATGCAGCAGTGCATGACCACCCCGTGGTGCATACACCACAAAGTGCGTATCAACAAAGGCAAAGCCACAGCATTTGTCTGTATTTATACTTTTGGCAGAAATGTGTTAAAATATTTGAAACTGGAAACAGAAGTGTCAATGAATATAAAGCAACTGAAATTTACCATGTTTACTTAGATCCTTCAGAGGAAAGAAACTGGAACAGTGCATCAAACAGCATGCACAAATGATGAAAGCAAGAGGAGAAAAATTAGACAGAACATCCCAAGTGGAAATGAAGAAAGCAAAACAAGACATTGAGACAGTGAGTAGCTTCTCTTTTTCTGGCAGTACAGTAAAGACAGCGCTCAGTGCTGATGAACAGTTGTTCATTTGATTTCACAAAAATCTCTGGTATCAAATATTTTAAAATTAAAATTGTTAAAAATTAAACATTCTATTTTTGCTCATGCTAAAATTATGTGTATGTATGTGTACACGTACAGAACATGCACATACATAGATGGACATAAACATCTGTAGCGCTTTAAGTCTTTCAAAAGCAAAGCCAAAATTCTAAGATAGAAGACAAAAAACAAGAAAAGCATAAAAGATGGCCAGAGATTATTATAAAACTCAGCAGACAAGGACGATGATTTTTATCACGTGCTGTACAAGCCATTCAATGCAAGTGGTTAATACAGCAAAAAGTTGACATTGAAAATTATCATTTTACAATTGGAAAGAGGACTCACAAATCTGTACCTCGAGACGTCAGTAAGTGTCCTGGTTGGGAAGAGAAAATTGAGAGCTGTCTTTACAGCTGATGTAGCTGTAAATTTTATTTGCTTATTGCAACATTATTAGGAATTATTTTGTCTTGATTGAAAGTATTACTTCAGCTTTCCAAACCGCATAGCTAGTCAAAATGAAGTTACATATCTTTCAATAAGATGAGTCAGTGCTTTGCATTTAGTCTGTTTGCTGTGCATAATCAAGACACTCAGCTCAAAACCAGTCTTGGCTCAAGAGCCCGGACTGTTTTTATTCCCACAGGTATGAGATCGCCCCCGACCCTGGCTGGCTTCTGCAGGGCTGGATGGCGACTCATTTTTGCAGTGTTTGCACCACTTTACAGTACGTGTACTTCTGGAAAAGAAAGTTATGATTTTATTCTTTTGGCCTCAAAACCAAAGTAATCTAATGCGCTGAAAGCACAGCCGCCCTGCTACACATAACAGGGCAGAGAAGTCATACGCAGCGCAAGGCGTCTGTCCCTACAGCAGGCAATCGTGACACTGTTCTAAAATTGCCCACATCCCTCACGTTCCACAAGGGCATGCGCAGCATGACGCAAGCTGCACGCTCCCAAAATGGAACTCATTCCCCAAGGTAGGTATCAGAGTCACCTATGACAGCGTCACCCTGGCGTTTAGGAGGGGACTCTGCGGGGGCTCCGCATGTGCCGCGCCGCGGGCTGCCGGCGCTCTGGGAGGGTCCCTCTGCTCTCAGGGGGCAGCACATGGCTCCAGCTCAGGGTGGGCTTGGTTGCCTTTACTGTTTCCATTAGCAATCACAGGACCACAGCCTCACAGGACGATCAGGGTCGGCAGGGCCCTCTGGAGATCACCCGTCCAACCCCTGCCAAAGCAGGGTCACCTACAGCAGTTGCACAGGATGGCATCCAGGCGGGGTTGAATCTCCCCAGAGAAGGAGACCCCACAGCCTCTCTGGGCAGCCTGTGCCAGGGCTCGGCCACCCTCACGGTACAGAAGTCCTTCCTCACGTTCAGGTGGGACTGCCTGAGCTTCAGTTTGTGCCCGGTGCCCCTTAACCTGTCGCTGGGCACCACTGAAAAGGGTCTGGCCCCATCCCCTTGACACTTGCCCTTAAGGTATTTATAAACATCGATGAGATCCCCTCTCAGCCTTCTCTTCTCCAGGCTGAACAGACCCAGTTCCCTCAGCCCTTCCTCATCAGGGAGATGCTCCAGTCCCCCCGTCACCTTCGCTGCCCACCACTGGACTCTCTCCAGTAGTTCCTTGCTTGTCTTGAACTGGGGAGCCCAGAACTGGACACAGTATCTGCCCTTTGGTTTCCCAAAACCACATTTGAGAGTCTTGGTGCTACGGAGGTTACCCCGATCCTTGATTGATATCCCCAGGTGCTCAGTAGCGTGGTGGCTGGCTTGCAAAATGTCTTCTGGTCCGCTGCAATGTCCAGTACTGCGTACTCACAGTTATGAGCCTTGCAGAGCAGGGGAACTGCCATGTCTGTAACGGCCTGATAATATATTAAAAGTGGTAATTACCACCCAAAAAGGAACGCATCATGGGATGGCAGCTGGGGAACTGTGAGATTTGAGGAGCTTGAGTTCATTCACCAATCCGAGTGACTTTCAGCCTCACAGCGTGCCATTACTACGTGGTGCCTCATGCTGCCACGTTTTGCAGAGTGCATGCTTCAAACAGTGGAAAGAGGTAATTCTATTAGTTTAATTGTTTTCTTTTTTTAAAAAAGTTTTTTTTTTTTAAAGATATGTTGAATGGACTGTCAGGAGCCAAAGTCTGCAAAGATCTCACGGACTTCACTGTGAGCTTTTGTGTATGAAATGTGCATAAATTTGGCATGATGATGTGAAGTTATTTTGGAACCCCCAAGGTTATTGTCTTTTGAATATGACTGTGTTGTATTCCATAGTATTCATAACATGCTGAATAGCAAAAGAAACAAAGTTTTAAAATCTCTGGTTGTATTTCTAAAAAGCAGAATATTTTCATGAAGACTTGTAAGAGCTTTACTGAATTTCCATCAACTCCCAAGTTTATTACAATTTTGTGAAATATCTATGTGAATGAATATGAATCTTAATCTGGTAAAAAGTATATTTACATGCCAATGTTGACTTGAGACTTTTCACAAATATATTTATTAGTAGTAAGTTTAATAGTACTTGTTACTTTTGAAATCTGTTGAGCTTTGATGCTTCCAGCCCTTTTATAATTGATAGCTGCTTCATTCCTACAAACTGACCTATGCATGTATTTGCACTAATGGGATTTAAAAATCCTCTTTTCATTTCAGCTATTTTAAAACATGCACATATTTAAGTGTCAGCATGTGCACAGGACTGGAGATGTAAATCCCAGCACATTCTTGTGCTAGCAGTTGACACCGATGGACAAGTCAATTTAAGCGTGTACTCTAGCCATTGTACGTCCACAGCTTTACGTGTGTACAAGCGGAGGCTGCAGAAGGAGCAGGTAAAGATCTGACCCATTAGACATATGCACTACTTTCTGTTCTTAATGAAATATACTTACATATCCGTTCTCTAATTTTTTGTTTTGTTTTAAATCCAAGGTTGAAGATCTGCGGACCAAGCTAGCAAGAAGAAAAGGACTCCCTCTCCGGGAGTATCGTCTCACGGCCTTCACACGGGAGTTTCCACCTGACTCACCAGGAATGCAAACTCAAAAGATCTTTTCCAGTAACAAATTCTGATTGCCTGGAATTGTTAAAGCGTGAAATGTTTACTTCATAAGAATGAGAATTACAAAAGCCTCCTCTTCTCACTTAGTCTTCCTGGCTGCATTTGACAATGTTAAACCTATAATGACAATCAATCTGCTTTAACTGACTGTAAAATATGTCCCTCTCAGCAGATTTGTGGTACAGTGTTGTAAAGTGTTTTCTTCAGCTTCTCTGCACATTTTTCTCAAGCACGCTCCTATAGACTATGAAAATAAAATTCAAATATTGTCCCTAAGGTTTGGAGCAGCCATTTGTAATTCTACTAATATAAGGAACCGTGTACTCTTAGTTAACTGATGGCATGAATAACGTATCTGTGGCGTTGTGCTGTGTATCCTAGCTGTGTCAGAGCAGTCTGGGTTTTCATCACGAACGCTGTGTTTAATGTTAAATCATAACGTTAGATTCAAAGCTAGTCTTCAAATGTAGAATAACCTTATGTGCATTTTACTGTCATGAAGGCTGCCTCCTTCTCCCGGGCAAGAGGAGGAGGGCAGGAGCCCTTCCCGGGGTGTCTGTATCACGGAGTCACGGTTTGGTTGGAAGAGCCCTCTGGGATCATCGAGTCCAACCTTTGCCCTGACACCACCGTGTCAGCACCATACCTTGGTCTGGAGCCCTGCCGATGTTTGGGAGCAGCAGAGCTGCCCCTTCTACACCCGGAGCCTTTGGCGGGACCCCTCGGACTGCGGCTGCAGCGAGAGCGGGGCATCCCAGAGAGCACAGGCAAACAAGGGGCAGTAAGAGCCCAGCCCGAATCCCAGCAGCGTCGCTCCTTTGAGCTACATGGAACTGCGCAGCGCGAAGGCTGGAGGTACCCGGACACGGTAGCAGGAGCTTTTGCCTCCTACTCCCCCAAAACAGCGGCAATACTTTGGAGAGGGCTTTATTATCGAAGTGCGTTACAGGAGCTGAACCAGTGCCAGTCACCTTCCAGGACCACAGGAGCCCCGTGAAGGGGGTCACCGTACTGAATTTCACAAAGGGCAGAGCTCTTCCTCCCTCCTGTGTTCTCCCTCCGTCCCCACTGTCTCTGTTGTCTCCTGCCATGGTCCTGTCACTTGTCCTGGGACAGCAGAGGTACCTCAGGTGGGTTGTGCCTCCACTTTCGGCTAAGTCTACGTGCCTTAAAATGCTGGAAATTTTAGTCACGGGAATAAACAGTAACACCACCAAACCGCTCTGTGGGGATTAAAGTGGCAGCGTTTGGCAGGGAAAGATGAATACACAAAGGGAGAAATTTGTCTTGAGGAAAAACGTGGAGGAAGCCCACCCCATCCTGCGGAGCAGAGGTTGCTGGAATGGTGCAGCTGCCTTAGGGCTGGCTGGCACGGCCATCGGACTGTCCCCGGCCTCCCCCGCTCCCTGTCCACCTCGCTGGCTCTGCCGCCCGGTGTGACGCGTCCTTGTCCTTCTGCTTCCTCGTCTCGCCGGGGTCATTAACGAGGCTTGCTCAGCCAGTTCTGCTGCCACACGGACGGAACGCTCCGAGCAACTCCTCTGGGTTTGGGGCACTTTTTCTGAATGGGTACTATTTAGAGTGACATTAATTTGATCTACTTTTGACAAGGTTTCCTTTGAATGTCCATAATATGTGTGTTTATGCAGTCTGCCCACTGTTTCCATACTGGGAATTGTGCATTGATTTCTTCAGTGTATTCCAAAGCAGTCTACATCTGGCCCAAGTTACGTTCAGAGTCACTGGATTTAATGAGCGCACGTGACAGAAGAAACTGCCGTAGTAACTTCTGAGCAGTTTTGGAGGCAGACTTTCTGTAAAAGTGTATCGCCATGTTTTGGAGGGTGCTTCACAAAAATCCTTTTCCTTCTGGAAACTGGCGCAGATTTCTCTGTCCTTGATGCCATTAGAACTTTCCTCTATGCCTGCACGTTGCTCTCAACGCATTTTCAAGGTTTTGCAGAAAGTCAAGGCTGCCTGAGAACTACAGCTTGCCCTGTCCTCTAGATACTGTGATTGCAACATTTAAAAGTTTCCATAATAAATAATACCAAATACCAATTCAGTTGAGTTTGGGGGGGGGGTATTTTGCTGTTTA
This sequence comes from Cariama cristata, assembly GCF_000690535.1. NCBI lineage: Eukaryota > Metazoa > Chordata > Aves > Cariamiformes > Cariamidae > Cariama > Cariama cristata. Next base: position 7,487 of record NW_009629860.1, read on the forward strand.
GATTAACAGAAAAAATAACACATAGTACTATTCACGTAAGTAAACGTTTATTAGCTCTTTTTGGCAGATCTCTACTTGAAACCTACATCAAGCTTCAGCGGTTCACGCCTGGGTCTCGGTCCTCTGTGTACAATGCGAATTGAGCTTTAGTCAACAGCAGGGATACTTTATTTAAATTCCATATGAATCTAGTGTACTTGAGTCTGTCAGCAATTCAGGTAAAAACGGGGTCCTTCCATAACAGATTAGTGAAAATATGCATGTTATTTGTAAAGGATGGTTACCAAAGCGAGTTAGCGGATGCGCCTTGTCAAAGTGTCGCATCTCAAAGACACCTGGAAATGAGGTGAAGTTCTCTGAGAATCGCACCAAAGGCCGAGGCGCGGGCTCACGGGCACCTGAAACACAGCGGGGGGGGTGTACAACCGCTCCCGTTCCCGGGTCTAGCCCATCCTGTCTGTATGAGCTTTACTGTATTTTTACTGTAAACTTTACTTATCAGTAAAAGCATTAATTTCTTTACAGCAATGCTGTTTGGCCTGGGTATAAACCTTGCGGAAATCCTGAAGGAAATACTACTAGCAGTTGTCACAGAACTACATTGTTTACATAATTAGCAAATGCAAGGTTAAAAAAAGGATTTTCTCCACTTTTTTTTCCTAAAAGTCCCATTTGAGAAGGACTTGACTTTGGTTCTTCCTGGTTTTGACCTTCCTGTCTCCGAAGTCCTAAGTGGAAATCATCCGTTAAGGCTGAACTGGTGGATGCCAGGGGATCCGTTTCTTGCACTTGTAGGTTTGTGGCCATTCCTAACGCATCTTCCTTGTTTTCCGAGTGAGCTGTCCCGGAATACACCTCCAAATGTATCAGAGAGATTTGTCTTGCATATGTCGGGACCAACAACTGAATGATGAGAGGCAGTGACTGAACAGAGTATTTCAATTAATTCTGTACAAATACAAACGTGATGATTGATTTCTGTGCTGGTTTTATTGGTAGTTGCTCGTGGAAAACTGGGAACGGACACTTCCACTCCAAGAGGAGGGCTGAAATAATGAACTCATGCTCGTTTGTGCCGTTTGCAGGAACGCCAGAGCTCTGAGGGGAGAGGAAAGGAGGCAGGGTCAGCAAACACGAAAAGGAATTGTCTTATCCTTTCCTTTCGGCATGCTTCACAGGCAGAGCGCAGCAGTTCTGGCAGGGACAGTGCCCAGGACGGGCGCCGTGTGACTGCACCAACAACCCCTTTGGCTCTTGGTTCAGTTCCACAAAGAATGCCGATTTTGTGCAGATGCCAGGGAGTATTTAACAAGCCAGATCTGCAGCTGAAGGTCACTTTGAGACCGCAGGTGAATCAGCTGCTCCTGGCTGTTTATTAAGGCTCAGGGCTTGGAGCTTTTCCCAACCAGTTTCGGTTCTGTGGTCTCACTGTCACTTTTATGTGGTTTCCAGGTGCTATTGGGGCTTTCACCAGTTAAAATCTCAGGGTGTCTGGGCAGAAGAGAAGGTTTAAAGCATTAAAATTTCCAAGTCAAGCTTTCCCAGTTGGGAGCTTCCCTGCCCTCCTGTGTGGGTGCCACGGGCAGCGGCTGCCTTCTGGGGCAGGGTGAGGTGCAGCCAGCTGCTGGTGGCCAGGGTCTGGGGTCACGGCACGGCG
>NW_009629861.1:0-252 GCF_000690535.1 Cariama cristata
CACCAAGCTGCAGGGGGGCATCTGCCAGCTCCGAGCAGGTGCCGGTTGGGGGGGCACTGGGGCTCGGCACGGGGCGGATGGGATGGGGAGCAACCAAGGGTTGGAGATGACATCCCACCGGGGATCTTCTGGAGCTGTGTGCGCGTCCTCGCGGGGCTGGGTGCCCTGACGTGCTGTGGGACCCCAACGTGCTGTGGGACCCCAACGTGCTGTGGGACCCCGACACCCTGTGCCCTTCCACCCCCCCCCCCC
>NW_009629861.1:492-1502 GCF_000690535.1 Cariama cristata
GGGACCCTTGCCCCTGTCCCCATGTCCAGCTTTGGTCAGCCATCGTCCCCTCCTGTCTGTTACATGTTAGGGTTCCCCAACTGCCACGTGGTTCATGGGTGGTTCCTCGGCTTTGTCCTCTCGGGCACTGCTGCTCCCAAGCTCCATCCGCTGCGGTCGGGGCTCTTCCCTGACGCTCTTTCCTCCGCAGTCGGCGGCACGGTGTTGTCCATCCAGGACGAGATGGAGAACGTCTTCGTGTGGGAGCATCTCCAGGCGTACGAGGGTCCATCCAAGGGTGCCTGGCTGGGCATGACCTTCAACCCCAAAGGTACAAAGGAAAGGAGTGACATCTTAGATGTTCCCTCAGGCACCACTATGAATTCCCACCAGGTCTGTGGTGAGCAGAGGAAGCCCTTGGTGGTGGCATAGTGCGGGGGGCTCGTGCCGTGGTGTGACCAGGCGCCCCAGTGTCTCAGGTCATGCTGGACGTGCCATGTGTGTCCTTCTCTTCTGGCTGGGTGGGATGGGAGCGATGGCTTTGAAGCCCAGAGCCTTCTCCAAGGCACCGGAGCCTGCAGGTTCAGGAATGTGCCCTGCAGCCCCTGGTCATCCTCATCACCCCATCTCACCTCCCCATCGCCTCAACATGTCTCCCCATCATCCCATCATATCGCCCCATCATCTCGTCACACCTCCCTGTGCTTTCTGAACTGAAGCAAAGATGGGACATCCCCTTCAGCCTCCCCAGACCTAATTCTTCCGTTTCCCAGGCGGCACCTTGGTTTGGCACGACAACACCGCCGTGAACTACTCCAACTGGGGCCAGCACGACACGGGGCCCAGCATGCTCAGCCAGAACAGCTGCTACTGGATCCAGTCTGGGCTCCTGCACCAACGTCACCATGGGGGTCATCTGCAAGATCCCCCGAGGTAGGAGCCCCTCCTGCTGCCCAAGGCGCCTGGGCTGATGTGGGGTGAGCTGGGGGTCCGGGCAGGGTGCTGTAGGGCAGAGCTTTGTCCTGCCGGCA
>NW_009629862.1:0-1925 GCF_000690535.1 Cariama cristata
CGGCCACCCAGAGAGACACACGTGAGAGAAGCAACCTCCAGATACTTGAAGAACAGGATAGAGGTATTCTGTACCACCAGCAGGCAAATGAATTACGGCGTGAGCCATTTGAGAGCACTCACCATGAGCCCTCAGAAGACCGAGACCAGAGGAACCACAGACTTTTAGAAGACAAAGAAGCACATGAGCAAAACAGGCGCTGGACACACAAGGATGAACAACGAAAGCACGCGAGGAGCCTCTACCAAACCATGGAGGTGGATAACAGAGACCTCTGCCCCCCAGGAGAGCAGGCATCTGTCTCTGACATGAGGGTCCGTTACATCCTCTCCGAGTCTGATGTACAGCCAGAGGCGCGCATCGTCCCTCAGCCCTGCGAGCCTCAGACCATCGCATACTTGATCCATGTGATTCAGAATTCCAACGATGCTGAAGCTAACACCTATGAGATCATCTGCCACCAGCCCCACGATGTGGGGCAGCCCATCTACGTGAAGAAGTGTTACGTGTCGCCCCAGGCCCCAGCAGTCCCATGTGACAAGAGGAACCACCCAGAGCCACAACCCCAAAGGGACGAGCGAGAAACAGGGGAGCCTGAACCGCCACAGCAAGGGGACACACCAGCTTCCAGCTCCCAGGAAAAGACAGGGGATCGTAATGAGCCACGGGAGAGGTCTGAAACCAGGGTGAAGGAAGGGAATCACCAGGCTTCTGCCCCCAAGCCAGATGATGTTAAGGGTGATCCTCACCAGCCCAAGCCCACGGAGGACACGAGGGACAGCCAGCGCCCCAACATGCCTGATGCGGAAGAGAAGCAGCATCAGCCCCGGGGAGAGGGATCAAAACCTGCCACAGAGCAGGTCCCGTGGGAGCCCGAATCCAATTGCCAAGTGAGAGAGTGTGAGGACAGGGAGGCCAAGAGCTGCCCACCTCTGCCTCAGGCTCCAGAGGTACGGGAAGGTTGCAAGCTGGGCCAGCAAGCTGCCAAAGAAAGCTGTCCCCAGCCGCCCCGGAGAGATGAAACCAGCCGCGGCCACGAGGACGCAGAGCTTCCCCCACCGGAGAAGAACCGTGAGCCACGGCAGGAGGAGAACAGCAAGAGGAGCCCCCAGCAAGTGAGCGATGCCCAGCCTCAACGGGAGGAGAAGCTACCTCTTCGGACCAAGCAGAGCCAGGGCCCCCCGGTCTCACAAGAGGCACCGAGCTGTCCCACTGGGGATGAAGCCAAGGCATCTTAAGGGGAAGTCCTCTCCCTGGAGCTGGTGGGACTTCTCCAAGTCTCCTTGAGGATCCCTTCTGCTCTCTGCTGTCAGTTTAGGATGTCACCATGTGGTGGCACAGAAGCGTTCAACACAAAAGGGTTAACGGGGTGCTCTGAGAGGGGGTCAAGTGGGTGTGGGGGTTTTCCATGTAACACATCCTCAGCAGTTCGGTAGGCAAAGAGTTATCCCAGGATCTGCAGCTTCTGCCTTCCTGCATTATGTCTATCCACTTCAATGCAGTATTTAGTCACTTTTCTGCTCTAATTGGATTCCTTGGGTCTCTCTGTTCTTTACATCCCCGTCATCTCTTCTACCCTGTGGCACGACCGTTCCGCATCTCACTGCACTCACGTCTCCCTAGCCCCGTGATCGGCTCTACGGTTTCTGCTGCACAACGCAAAAACATATAAAATCCCAATAGCTCAACCATACTCATCCTGGGGCCTGAAAAATCCTCGAGGCTAGGGAAAAGAAAAATAACCAACAAAACACTTTTGTAGGCTCAATGGTTTTTTGTCACACCTTTCTGCTCCCCTAACAGCTGAGCAGAATCCCAGCTCCAGCCTCGCAGAAGCTTTGAAGCAGTTGAGTTCTGCTGCGGTTACTGCAGGGTAATGGTGGTGGCGGGGGGGGGGCTGCTTCTTCTTCACTTTGTAGTCTTGC
>NW_009629862.1:1956-4020 GCF_000690535.1 Cariama cristata
TCTTCACTCTGATGTATTGCATGAAAAATCAGAATAAATAGCTGAGACTGCACTGACTGCTGCCATCCTTCTTCCTTGCATCTAATATCTACAGGGGTCTCAGCCTAGTGGGAGGGTGTCCCAGTTCAGACCACACATTCCTCCTAATCCCAGGCACTTAATCCAGACAGGGGCTCCTGAAAATCCCACCAAGTCCCTCCTACTACAGGTCTAGGAGCCCACATACCTCGCAAACTCTGGTCCTCGCTACTGATCTGCACGATTTCAGGGGTTCCCATCGCAGCCCACAAACGCTGTGGTCCGAGACCCGCATAGGGACGTGCAGATGTGCCCGTGAGCTCTGGTTTTCGTGACAGATGTGCGCTACGAGGAGAGCCAGCAGTCCAAAGCCATCCAGATGTGCACCCATCTGCCTTTTCCCTGGGTCTTCTTGGGCAGGAGAGAGGCAGCAGGACGGGACGGAAAACGCACTGCATCTCACACGTGGTGCACAAGGCTGGCGATGGAGAAACCCAGATTTTCTTCACTTTTCTTTCCCATGAGCAAGAGAGAACCGATTCCATCAGCAGCAGATGGGGCTGCAATTCTGCAAGAAGACAGAGAAAGAGAAGTGAGGACAATTTCAGCACCATCTGTGTCCTGCTCTTAAATACAACCAGAGCCCGCTGGTTGGCAACAGGGCCGGCCAGGAGGAACAAGAGCATCTCAGGTCCACCATAGTTGAAACCTCAGGGAACAGCACCCAGGGTTTCTCCTTCACCTCGCCACCATCACCATCCTCTGATGTTTTGAACCTGGTGTCAGAGGGACTCCGAAGGGTCTGTCCCAGCCAGGGGCAGGCGGATGCACGGGGCGATGCTCTCGGCGATGCCTTCCCCGTGCACTTGACCGTTGCACGTCTTGGTGACAAACATCTGGCAGCACAGATGGTCTGTCTGCAAAGGGGGGTCAAAGCCTTGACCGCAAACACCCACAGCGGCAGCCAGAACCAGAAACCTCCCGAAATCCCCAACTGCAGCCAGGACAGGGCCAGGCCACGACCCGCTCTGGGATTTGCTCTTGCGAAAGGGGAAATAACACTTACCCCCCCTGACCAGCTCCCATTTTATTGTTAGGGGAGCACAACGACAAGTTTGCAAAACGCAAGTGGAAATGCAAAACCCAAGGAGAAGAGGAGCAGATTTCCTGCCCTCAGCTCCCAGGTTTGGAAAACCCTTTTGATTTACGTTGGACTGAACTCTTTCTGGTTTGGGAGGCGTTGGATGGGCAGGGGGGAAAGTACTTTTTCCCCAAAATATGGGGAAAAAAGGAGAGTTTGGAGGCGGGAAATTGGGGTAAGAAAGGAAAAGAGTTGTCCCCCCGACTCGCTGCTTCCCCTTGCTCCGTGCTGAGTCAGAGTCTCCAGCAGGATTTCCTGAAGATCCCCATCCCTGGAAGCTGTCCCAGATCCCAGAGCACGTCCCGGGGAATCCCGTGTTACCCCAACCTCTCTGCTCCAGGCTCCCCCCAAAGCTTTTGGGGAAACGTGGCAGCGCCGAGGGCTGGGAGGCACCGGGAAATCCAGCCCCGGGCAGGTAATTCTGCGTCAGCGCTGGTCGCAAAGGCGCGGAGAGGAGTGCCGTAACCGCAGGACGGCTGTGCCAACGTGGGCAAACACCACGTCTCCAAGCAGCTTCCTTGGCTCCCAAGGGATGGGGAGCGGCTGGGACATCACAGCCCCGTGTCCGGGGTTCGGAGCGGCACAAGCTCCGCAGCCCCCATCCTCCCTCCTCTGAGCTCTTTGGGAACACGGCGTTGCCTTTTGGGTGCCTCCTGGCCCTCCTCCACCTCCCTGTCTCCCCCTTTTCAGCCCTTCAGGGTCTCTCGCTCTGCAGCAGCACAAGGGTGGCCAGCCCCGGTGAGGAATTCAGACCAGCACCGCTGGGGACAAATCCTGGCTGCAGCCAGCTCCCAGCACAGCACCCCAACCCCATGGGGCTGCCTTCCCCACCCCTTTTACACCATGAGGAGGTTACGAGGTGCTATCAACAGGTGGGACCGGTCGGGGTTGAAGGGGACAGGCAG
>NW_009629862.1:4070-27380 GCF_000690535.1 Cariama cristata
AGTCTCATTCGAAAAGCTGGGGAACCCCAAATCTCACCAAAGCAAGAGGAAACGCCGAGTATCCTCCAGGTAACAGCAAAGTAGCCCCGGGGTGGGGGGATCTTAGCCCTGAGCCTGGGGATAAAACGAAGGAAGCCGTAAAGGGACGTGTTTCAAAGGACCAAGGGGTGAAAACAGACGTGAGCGTAAATAACTGTAAAGAATAAAACTTGGGGAGGGAGAGGGACGGAGAGGCTAGAGGAGGGGCCCAGCACATTCATTCCCAAGCCTGAGCTGGGGACCATAAGCATGTCCAGATCTGCCGTTATTGCCGAAATCGCAGCGCATGTCGCTGAGTCAGTGCTGTGCGCGGGCTGCACTGGGAAGGGCGGTGGCTGCGTGGTGAGGCTCATAACCGCCCCGGTTCCTGCTTTGCCATATCGCACCGCGGTCGTGCCGAGGACCGAGCCCTCTCCTTACACCCCAACCATGGTGAGTAAGCCGGGGACCCCGGGACGGGGAGGTAGAAGCGGCTCCGTAAGAGCAGCAGGGCGATGGCGGAGGAGGTTTTCCCGTAAGCGGCCCCAGAGCTGAAGGCGAGATGTGCTTTGGCACGGGAAAGAGGAGACGGTGCCAAGAGCCGAGCTAAATCTCTGCTGGGGAGGGGGCCTGGGCATGGGAAGAGGGGGCAGAGGGTCCCCACAGGTGCAGGGGAACCAAGGGGGGGTATTTGTGTTATTCCCCCTCACTCCCTCCCTTCCTCTCCTCTCCTTTTTCCCCACCACTGCTGCTTCCAATGCCCATCAGCTCTGCCCCCACCGCCCCATGTGTCCCCCCCACAGCACCAGGGTGGGGGCTTGCAGAAAAGCCAAGAGCTGAGGACCTGTGGCTGAGGGCAGAAGCAACTCAGTTCACCTCACGTTAACCAAAAAAGGCTGAACCGAGCCTCAGGCAGGGCAGGGAGTCCCCAAGATGTTGAGGACTTGCCCCAGCTCTCCCTGCACTGCCCTTCCCCAAGGATCGGAGCCATGGGGAGGGGAAAGAGCCCCCACATCCCCCCCCATCTCCCACACCCTGCCCCGTCCATCCCCACTGCAGAAGCCCACGGGCCAGCCCAGCTCTGTCCCTGCCCCATTGCAGCAGTTTGGGGAGCCAACTCTGCTTGAAATTTTTCTCTCATGACTCAGAGTTTGTCCTCGGTCCAGGCAGGGCAGGGGGAGGGAAAGGGGGAGGCAGGTTTATCTTTCCAGAAAAGCAGCTCCAGCCAAGCTGTGCTGGAGAACATGGAAAAAATTAGCACTTCGCTGTGGTTGCAGCGCCAGCTCTTCCCAGGCCAGGATGCTCCTCTGATGGGAACCGACACGTCCCCAGGGATTTTTCCATGAACCACTCCCCAACCCTCTGGGTCCTTCCTGCACCACAGTGCTGTGCCAAGGCATCCGAGAGAAATTAATACCAAAGAAAAATGTAGCTGGACAGGTTGGGCAGGAGACTTCCACGAAAGCAATTGCAGGAGGCCTCCCCTCAGCCCAACCTTCCTCCAGAAACTCTCTCCTGCAAGCCCAGAGCTCCCTGCAACGCTCACCTGAATTTTCTTTTCCTCCTCCAGCCCACGGAGACGGAACGCTGCATCGAGTCCCTGCTAGCCGTCTTCCAGCGGTACGCGGGACGTGAAGGGGACAACTGCACCCTCTCCAAGAGGGAGTTCCTGGCGTTCATGAACACCGAGCTGGCTGCCTTCACAAAGGTGAACAAAATCCAAGGCCAGGAGAGTCTTCCCGCGGTGTGAATCCAGCCCTTTGGGACAGGAACTAAAGCCTCTGACCCCACAAGCACCGTGGGGTGGGCAATGGGAAGAGTTTGCTCCCACCAAAAGCCAAAGCATGGCCTGACAAGTGTCGGGCGGACTGAATTCTGCCTCTCTCTACCAACCCCTCTCCACTGGTGATGGACTCAGTAGCTGCAGTTCCATACCTGGGGCTGGGGGAGTTCAGCGAGGGGCACCTCCGCCTCAAAGCACACATCGATTCCCCTCTGTGTTTTCTTTTTGCAGAATCAGAAGGACCCAGGTGTCGTGGACAGGATGATGAAGAAACTCGATTTGAATAGTGATGGGCAGCTCGACTTCCAGGAGTTCCTGAACCTCATCGGGGGCATTGCGGTGGCCTGCCACAATTCCCTGGTGGTTAACACTCCTTCCGCCTAGCCCTGGCTGCTGCTGTCTCCCCCACCACTGTGAACATTCCTCAAATAAGACCCAGGAAAAGCTGGAAGCAGTGCCCTTAAGATAGGGACATCCCCATTCTTCATTTTTATGTATAAAATAAAAGGTTTAAAATCCTACTGTAAGGCATGGTTTTATTTCAGCATCGTGAGCGAGCAGAAAGCCTCCCTCAAGTGAGAAAGTCCAGGCACATAGCGAACAGAATCTCTAGGTCCCACCCTCTGCTTCTTCACTGATGGGAGAACATGCATGTTCCCATCCTTGTCACTGCTGGAAACTATGATCTGCCTGGCTTTGGAGATCCTCCAGCTTGTTAAGTACCATCGGGAAAGGTACGGTAATACTAAAGAGTCCAGCTACGCCAGGTAAATGCAAAGACGGGAGCCTTATCCATAAGGATAAGTTGAGCACTGGCAACAGCAATTACACACTAATAATTAGCAGAAGCAGCCCCTGCTGGCATGACAAATCATTTCAAGACTACAGCCTCCATTTTCCAGAAACTTCAAAACCCTGCAGGTTTGGTAGCTTAAGCGTGCAAAAGGGGGCGGGGAAGGTGAAAAGAGGAAATTAAATCAAATCTCTCTTCTATCTCAGTAAGACTAACTGAGCTACAAAAGAGGAAGACCAAGATGGTCAATTTACTTTATTCACGAGAGAAGCTGATTATTTTGAGAAACGCTGCTAGGAGAACAAAACAAAAAGTCAACAATTCAGCAGGGACAGGCTCTGCGCTGGCCCTGGCTCCAGACAGTGTCGCTCTCCCGGGAGAGCCAGGCTCAGCTCTTCTGGCTGTCCAGGCTGCAGCAGGGTCTTTGAGCTCCTCTTTCAGGAGCCCAACACTAAAGGACAGAAGAGGCAGCTGCTGCCTCTCAAGCGGTTTCTACAGAGCACACTGTGTGGTAACCAGGCCCTGGTTACCAGCAAGAGCCACCCTTTACCCTCTGGAAAAGATCTGCCTTGAGACAACGGTACAGAGAAACTTCACATCAGCTGGATCTGGAAACAGAAGCGCAAGTTGCTACTACTTGGAAGCAGGTAAGAGTTTCACTACAGTGTTTCTGGGTGGGGAACAGCAGGTATGACACGGCACAGGCATGGCTACTGTGAAGAGACTAGACTAAAAGCTGGAATGCTGGGAGGTGAAAGTTTCCACACTGTTCTGAGAAATGGGACCATTTCCCTCCGATCGTGCACCTCCCCAGGACCGGCATGCCCTAGCGGAACTGGAGTGGGCTGATCCGCAGCCCGATGACATCTTTGCCGATCTCTGTCACCTGAGGAATAAAAGGGAGATGATTAATGCTTAAAAGCAACTCAACAGCCCAACCCTGTTTGCAGCCTAGATGGTTCTCAAGAACGCACACTGCCGATCACTGCAATGTCAGTCCCTGAAGGCAGCATTTAAACTACACAGTATTTCACAATTCCCAAACTGTTCCACCTCACATGCCAAGTCCTCCGACATTCAACTTGACCCACAACCCATCCCAAGTCAGTTTTGGGGGAAGCTGCTGAAGGGGATTCTCAAGGGAAACATCACAGGCTAGGAATCGGTGGTAAGAGACATTGAGACTCCCTTACTGTAGTGACGCGGCAGATCTGCCCGTGGAACTCGGGGCAGTAGCAGGCTCCGCTGAGCGGACACTTTTCTACAGGTTTGCCCCGATAGATTGGTCGGTAAGAGGCGGCACAGATGTCAAAGGGGTTGTGCATGTCATAGTTGAGCTGGTAGGTGTCAGTGGGATTCTTCTCACACGCTGACAAGATCTTGCGAGTCTGCAAAAAGCAACCACATTGACCAGAGAGGCAGCTAGGAAGGAGTCCTAAGCAGGGTCTGCCACAGCAGATATTTCTGCCTATGCACCTCACAGACGTACCTGCTGGGCCACCTCAGGCTTTGGACCCAGCTCCAGCAGCCGACGGGCAAAAGTAGCAGCTGTCTTGAAGTTTTTCAGTTTGAAAAAGAGGTTGAGAGCAGTACGCAGCACCAAGATCATGTGGACGGGCTGCAGGTTGGAGTGGGTGAAATAGGCAGCCATCTGCATTAGGGAAGAGGAGGGGAAGTAGGGATACAATCACTACCAACCACGTGAATAACTGGACACCCTGAAAACACTGCAAGAAATCCCTCCCAGGTAATCACTGCCACATCTGCTTTAAAGGAGGAAACGGCAGAATTCAGGATTCCCAACGCCTTTTTAAATCTAAAGGCTACTTACCCCTTATCTCCCTCATAGTGAAAAAATTCACAGAGTTTCCGTACCTCACAGATTCGCTTCTGCTGCTCCAGGGTCTCTTTGGGCAACTTCTTCCGCTCAATCTCCATCGAGAGCCCTACAATATACTCCCGGCAAATGGCTATCAGCTGCTGGGCCTTTCAGAGAGGGAAACAAGAGTCAGGCATTCAGCCTCCTGCCCCACAGGCATGCAGACGATGGACAGAAGAGTCTGCTGCTCACCTCAGCAATCTCCTGCTTGTTGTCCACCACCAGCAAAGGCACACTAAGCAAGATGGAGCGGAACTTCTCCACGGCCTCCTCGAACTTGCCAGCTGTAGTGAGCTGGTAGCACAGCTGCAGGCGCTGGATCAGGTCGTTGAGTTTCAGTCCAACGGCAGGGAGGGCATTCTTCAAGCCCGCTTCTTTCCTACAGGCACCAAAAAGGGGTTGGGGCTACAAGCGGGACCACTGCAGAGGCCAGCAGGAACACACACATTGTCAGCTCGACTGCAACTTGTCAGAAATGTTTTGACTTAAGGCCATGCTGTTTTTCTTCGCCATTAGCTTAGCACAAACAACATCTGTGCTTCCATAATTCTGCCACCCATAGTGCCGAGCTCTCTCTGCATTAGCACAGAGTCTGGCTTATTTTTCTACAGTGGCTTCCACACACCACTGTAAAAAACACATCCATGGTTCTCTAAATGCCTCAGACCAGCTTTGTCAGAAGCAGAGCATTAGTGCTAGAAAACACAGCATCCCAACTGACTCACCCTGGTTTTAGTCTCAAAAAAAAAAAAAAAGTAGTTCTTTAACATCTTTACATCTAACAGCACGCAGCAGAAAAATCCCACCAAAGACACAATACTCCCTATTTATACCTGGAAAACAGGAAGGCTCCCCCCTTGACAACAGAGGGAGGAGACATTTCTGGCTACAACTGTCAAGGAGTCTGGGAGGTATACGGCAGGAGGAAAAGAGCACAGAAAAGGAGCTAACCCGATTGCTTACCAGTTGCGATGTGGGTATCCATACATGGTAGGGAGACATGGCAGGGCTTGGTAAGTTGTACGGCCACGGGCATAGGTCTGTAGAAACAGCTGCTTGTAGGGTCCAAAGTTTGTTACTCCTACCTGGTCATGGAGGAGCTGAAAGAGACACATTGATCTGCTGAGTAAAAGTTGTCTAGGGCTGTATAAAGGCCCCACAGACATGGCTCAGGCTCACAACACCTCTTATTTTATAGCCAGAGAAAACAATGTACAAAATGATTCATAAAAGGACACAAAACAGCTTCAGACTGGATCAGAGACAAAAATACACGGGGACAAAAGCACAATCTTTTCCCTAAAGACTTGTTGCCAACAAGTGGCTCCAGGGGAAACTTACTCTCATTGCTGTCTCAAAGGAACCTGCCAGAATGTGGTCAACAGGAAGCTGAGAATTGTTGCACCACACCTACAAGAACAGAACGGAAACGTATACAAGAGGAATTGTGTATATGCACACATTTGTCTTACCCACCCCCATCACCCCTAACTCCCCTCAACAAAGTTCCCATGTTGTGCTTGCCGATGAGTGCTAAGAAGAAGGATCGAACTCAAAAAAAGAAGCACCAAAGCAGAACGTTTCTGAGAAAGGCAAATCAAAGACTTGTGCCATTACCTGGGCTGGACTGGTGCCCTTGGTGGGTGGCACAAAGAATCCATCCTCCGCTGTTCCTGCTGGGCCAGCGGGAACATCCTGGGGGAACAGACAGAGCAGTGATTAGTGTGGAAGTTTCCAGCACCCAGATGAAATCAGAGCTGGCCACAGCCGTGGCAACAAAGTCTCTGAAGAAGTCCAGAAAACATTTCCCACCACTACAAGCTGTCGTTGCCTTCCCAAGTAACTACAACTGGGCTACTTAAGAAGCCTCCCGGAAGCCTCCTACCAGTTCAGGGGGAAGATCCAAATCTTCTTCGACTTCCCATCCACCTCCTTCTTCCTGTCCTTTACCTAGACCTTCCTCTCCAAAGCCCTCTCCAGCATCCACAAAGCCATCTGCATGAAGGGGGCAGGGGGGAAATAGAGTTCTTAACACAGGCACACACTTACACTTCTGTAAGAAAAACTCTTGGATTCACCAACCTTCATCCAGCTGCAATTCTGCATCTTCTCCCCAGCCTTCAGTGCCAACAGTGTCAATATCAATATCGGCAGCCAAGGCACCCCCTTTGCCTACAAAAAGGGTAGGATCCTTCATTTACTCATCTTTGAGCAGGTCAGGTGTTAAGCAAAGAATTATGTTAGGTCAGCACCCTCCCCTCCAACTGTCAAGTCCCATCTCGTGCTAAAAGGCCACAGATTTGAGAGATTTGCCAAAGATGGTGTAAATGCCAAGCTGGATTCCAACCTCTGCTAGTAGCACGCATGAAATCTGAGGTTAACAGCAACAGTTCAGGAGCCACAGAGACAAATATCTCCATTCTGCATATCCCAGCCTAATGCAACTTTCCAAGTACAAAGCAAGACCTTTGCTAGCAATTGTTCCTTCGAAGAACCCCTTGGAGACAGTCAGCAATGGCCAGTTGGTATCCAGAGGCATGACAGGAGCAGGAGGCTGCAGCAGCTTTGCATTGTGATCAATGTCTGGAATCTGAGAAGAGAGGAGCAGAAAACAGTTAAAGGCTACATAAAAAAAAAACCAACCCATTCTTTGGCCTACCCACCTCCAAGTGGCACAGTCTCAAGCCTCAGAAGCAGTGACTGGAATGGAGATGGTTCCTCCCTCCCAGAAAGGAGCTGCCTAGCCAGTCACACTAACACCAGATCCCACTGTCAACTTCTCTAGAACTCTTGTAATGAAGTGGGAAGCATTAGTCAGTTTGCTAACCGTTTCCTTTTCAGGGTCAAATGTTTCCTTCAGGCTTTCAGCTTCCTCATCCAGACCATGAGTTGCAGCTGTCAGATAGGCCAGGGACTCTGAAATGATAATTAACATAGAATCATAGAATCATTATGGTTGGAAGAGACCTCAAAGATCATCAAGTCCAACCGTATACCTGATGCCACCATGTCACTAAACCATGTCTTGAAGTACCACATCTAACATGAGTGCATGTTCTTCGTTACCGAGAGAAAGAAAACTTCTCACACCAGCGCACATGGCCACACTGTCACAAGGGAAAATTAGCAGCACACCAAGGTGTAGAATCACACCTTCAGGGATGTCACTGGATTTGGGACTAGAATCTGCAGGCAACGACTGATCATTTGAATATGCTTTACAGTTGATTCAAGTCTCCTAGATGGTATTCTACCTCTCGGGTTACTTTCTGCTCATCTGATTCAGTTTCTCAGCTAAGGGATTATGCTGATCTGCCCCCAAAAATTACTGTTCATCCCAACAACCTCTCCAGCTTCTCCCCAGTCCACAGAGACTGTGTTAGTCTGAAATTACTCACTTTGCCCACAGTTCTTCAGGATCCTCACTCTCTCTGCCACATCTCCCAGATACAAGGCATTCTGGTAGTGGCCACTCATATCTTTACGGATCTCAGCTAAACCAAAAGAAAAAAAGTCACAATAGCTTTGCTGCTCTTGGCCTCCACTGTGACACCGCTCATTCCCTCTGGGAATGACACTCAGAGCCTCTTATCTCATTCTTCTTTGCCACCACCCCAGCACTCACCTATCTTCATCATCTTCCGAAGCTTCTCGAGATTGCCAGTGATGAGATAGAGGAAGGAGAGCCTATCAAAGTTCTTGGTGCGTTGGTAGCACATCTCCACAATCTGGTGATTTCCCTGCAGCAACGCCACTTCTCCCAGTTTCTCCCAGCAATTCTTGTCATCCAGAGCTTTGGCTGCTTCCAGAGCAATCTAACAAGAGAATTGACATGGTTACCAAGGCTTCGCAGAAGCAGTTTTCTCTGCTGGCATTGTCAGCAGAAGCCTGCAATGGAAAGCACGGGATTACAAGGATCCCTGCACTAAATCATGTCCCCAGCTGAAGACCTACACCTTAGTAAGCCTGCTATCATCCTCAACTCTATCACTCTCAACTAACATTTCTTCTTCCCAATACTCCTCCTCCTTGCAGCAAAAAGTAAGGTTTGCAAGCAATGCCCCAAAGGACTTGCTTTTCTCATAGCACCACCTGCCACCTCACCTCAATGTTGCCACACTCCAGTGCCAGGCTGAAACGGGTCTTCTCATCCTTCACAAAGTGCAGGGCCACCTCTGGGTAGCCCTTTTTCTGCAGGTAGGCAATGATGGACTGGCCCACAAGCTTAGCGTTCCTCACCATGTGCAGCACCTACAAAGAAAAGGCCCAGGCACTGAAGTTGTCAATAACTTCTCTTTACCCTCAGTTACAGGCGAAGGAAGAGTGCAAGGTTTCTCACGTCTCCTCACCTCATCATACTTTCTGTTGATCAATGCTAGCTTGAATTTGAATTCCGTGGGATCAATGGTGAGCACCCTGGGGCGGCACTCTCTGTCCAGGCAATACACGTTGTTCCCCTTCACACGGGTAACATAGATAGGCAGGTCCAAGGTGCGGATAATTCCATGATCCCTATGCCAACACACAGCACACGCATGACATGCGTGCCACGTACAACTACATTCCCTACCTCAAAAGAGGCTCAACACTCTGTATGTTATTTCAGCCTGCATTATAAAAGCAAGCCCCAGTCACACGAACAGTGCAGCCACCCAGCCCAGCAATAAAACACCAGTGCACAGAGTAAGCAACCAAACATGAATATTTAGCTCTAGTTGTCTTTGGGTACGTCCATGTTGTAACAGAAGTGCTGTTTCACAAGCACCAGCTTTGGTGTCTGCCAAAAACACCCCATGATAGTCTGCACAAGGCCTGCCAGTTCAAGGACTCGGTGCACAAATCCCAGACTCACCCTGTGGTGACAGCATATTTGATGTGATTGCTGGTGGTATAAATGAAAACACCGCTTTCATCCCAGGCACCGCTCTTGACACGGATGTTTTCATGGATGTTACACAGTGACTCCAGCTTTCTGTTGCAGATCATGATGGCTGGAGAGGAAAGCCAAAAGAAGAAAGGCTAGGGAACCCTCTACTGTTAAACATCTGCCCCTGAATTATCGTTTCTCTATTCCATAGTCCCAGCAACAAGAACTATACTCAGAGTGTGAAACACTAAGCAGATGACAGCAACCACAGTTAAACGGTCATCATCTGCCTCTGTTTTACGAAGGAGATCAGCTGGATCAGTTTGAGGAGCACAAGCAGCCCTCTGGTTTACAAGCTTACAGAAAGGTTTTGTTAAAGAGACAAAGAGGCAGGGCCCATACTGGGAATGTCTTCAGCTGCACCTTCACTGCTAGCCACGGCACAGGATGGTTTCTCTAGCAGGGACTCTGCTCCTGACCAAGGACAGAGGTAGTGTGCATTAGGATCCACATGAAACCCCCGCTTACCATGCTTAGCTAGCAAAGCTACATGGGACATGTCAGCCGACCAGATGACGTATTTCACCTTAGAGATCTTCACTGAGGCCAGAGTTCTGGGAAAGGACAGCACTGACATCAGAGAGTTGAACACCACCCCTCCACAGCAAGCTCTGTATGGTAACTACTAAAGCCCAATAGCCTGAACTCAATTTACAGATGCTCTGAAGCCCCTTTTTGCCATTCTGGAGCGATAAAATCGTGAGGCAGAACTGGGTATCTCTGCAGTCCAGTACAACAAAATAAACCTCTCTCCACACTTGTCCAGTAACAAATACATTTGAGTGACAATTAACTTCAAAAATCTAGATTTCTGAGGGGGTTTTAGGGACAGATTTAACAGAATGAAGGAAATAAGGCATTTCCAAGCATTTTGCATTGTTTAATTTACTTGTAACTTTCCCAACGATACTAAAGAGACAAAGGCATGCAACTAAGGAAAAGAGGCAAGTTCTGGGACATAAGCAATCAACATACACCGTATCTGTTTGCAGATAATCCAGAACCTTCTCAAGCTTACAAAGATGGCCAAAAGCACCAACTCCCTGCCTGTTTCTTTGTGGCTAGCAACACATACACCAGTACAAACTTGCTAAACATTTTGAGCAGATATAAAACCTAAGGGACAAGATATGAGGCAAGCTTAGCTTGATTCAGTTTGGCTTTTTTGATTTCTCTCCACTTTTATAGCACCCGATTCTGTAGTCACAGGATTTACAAGGGTATGGCACACATCTCCCTGTGATCAATGGCACGATGCCTGCAGCATAAATTGCACCTTGGCTACGTTTACACTCTGCTCTTTGTAACAGTTGTTAGCCATGGTTTGGATCAGTTTGATGCAGCCTGCAGCTGATGTTAAATTCTGGAGTGCATTAATAGCTATTACTTGTCCCCAGAGGGCATATGCCAGCAGGATTACAATATTAAAACTTCTCCCAGTAGACTGGATCTTACCGCTTCTGCTGCACGTCAAAGAGGGTGATGGAGTCTGCATCTCTCAGTAACAGGTTCCCTGTGCCAGCATAGAAAATCTCATCACAGTTTGGCACCTGCACCTTCTTCGTGATCTCATTCTTCAGGTTTTTTATTAGGATCTGCCATTCGACAAGAGGAAATGTAACAGCACAGGACAGTTAGGTAGAGCCTACAAAGAAATTTAGGATTATTTTAACTCAGTATTTTTGTATAGCTGAACCTTAATGACAAGAGGCCAAAATAAGAGTTGCAGCCTTTCTCGAAGGAGGATCAGACTTTATCCTGCTAGAAAACCCAACCACAAGTTTGCCAGGGTACAGACACAGCGTGTCCCTTCTTTTCAGCCCCACTGCTGGCTGACACAGTTTGCAAGCCCTCTCTACAATGAGATTATGAACAAAGTAAGTATTAGGGAAAAGTGAGAGGGAACACAATGTAGATAGAAAAAGGAAAGGAGAAGGTTGTTGAGAGTGGAGAACAGCAAATGGAGAAGGGGAAGGCAGGGAGAAGTAACAGAATAGGCATGAAATAAACTTGACTTTACTAAGCCAAAAAACATTGTGGGGGGAAAAAAAAAAAAAGGAGAAAAAATACAATATCCTGCATGAGGCAAAGAGCAAGACTTTTCTTCCCCTTCATGTCAAGTAAATTCAAGCAGGGAAAACTTTCCATGACCGTCTTTCCCCCTTCTTTCCCCTATTGCACTCCACAAGTGAGAACAAAGAGCTTTATTAAAAAAATCTAACCTGTATTTTCACCATCTCCCCATTACTTTCATGCTATGAAAGTGACCTCCATGGCTCCACACTCCTGTTCTGGTCAGCTTTCATCCCCGAACTCACCTGCTGCAGCAGGTTTCCAGCAACTAAGCAAAGATTTACTATCAAAGAAGTTAGATAGTATTTTAACTCATCACATTTTCACTGTACTATATTTCTTCATGTATGTCTGCAGCCCACTCTCCACTGACAACGCTTTGCCAGTCTACTTGGATTTCCAATAATTCTGTTAACTCAATCTCCCCACTTTCCATCTGCATGCTTCCAAATGACAACAGACCCCGTTAAAAAGATGACCCTATTAAGCTTGTCCCCTTACCGAATGCATGCGATCCAGGACTGCAAAGCGGTTACGAGCTACCCACACAGCTGTTAGCCCGGAGGAACGTTTCCCTTCAGGGGCTAGGGAGAGCAAAATGCAAGCAGTGAATAAAACCTCTGGCAGGCTCTTATGACAACACGTTAGTCAGTCTTGTTTGATCCCATCTTGGCTGTTGTAGCTGCTTCCTACTAATTCATGTTTAACCTGAGGCTATTCACAAGACTCATTTCCTCCCCCGATGTCCTTTCAGATCTCAGCGTGGCCAGCGCCAGCCCCTTCTCTCCAGCCAAGGCACAAGACAAGTAGCTGGCTGTATCGCCAACGCCACTGCCTGGCACTGAAGTGGGCCATCCTGGGCGACAGCACCGTCTGTCAAGCTAACGAGGAGAGCCCTGCTGGCCAAACGAACTGAGCAGCGAGGGTCCCGGCTTCAATGTAAGCCCCCCCCTCCGCAAAGTGATATAATGAGCTGGAGGAGAAAGGCTGCACTCTCCCCAGCACGCAGCTGTTCTCCCAGTTTTAAAATGCTAATACAAACACAGTGGTCTGTATGTCAGACAGCATAGAAAGAACGGTACTGCAGGATGTGCTTCAGATGGGGAGACGGATTTTTGCAGCAGTGGAAGGGAACAGACAAGTGAAGTGAGTCAGAGAGCTGCTGCTGTTTGGTAAAACACAATTTTCTTTAGTTCTCAGTCCCTTTTCTCACCAGTCCCGCTGCTCAACACGAGCATTTTTGGAGACTCGCGCACTAGACCAAGTGCTATTTCACCAAGCATAGTGTAATTTGTGGCAGATTTACATCCTAACAAATGATGACTTAAATCTGACTGCCTCGCCCCTCAGCCCTCATTTACTACCCAACACAAGAAAGACATGTCTGAATTCAATTCGCAGCTCTGCTTGGGGTTTTCCGATGGCAACTTCACTATTTTTCTGAATCTCCACACCTCAGCATTTTTACTGGCTTTAAGTCTTTAACACAGACTGTAGATCAGGCAGAAAATGATTGAAATATATTACCCAGAAGACTGTTAAAGAGTGGTAAGAAAGCTTACGCTTCCCGGTCAGGTAAATAAGCTGAAGGACGTGAGGATGACAACTCCAAGGCACACATTAAATACCTACATTATAGCCCTGGGAGCTCATCAGAAGGTTGCATATGTAGCAGTTTGTTGGAGAAGATACTTAACAACCAGTAGAATTTCATACTGTTCTTGAAAATGCACTAAAAGTGCATGGTTTTCATGAGGCCTAGAGATTTCTTCCTCTGGAAGAAGAATATTCCCTTTCCTCATTTAAAGGGTCACAAGCTGGGTGTCTCCAGACAAGTCAGCTTTGAACGTCTCAATCAAATTGTGTATTTTAAATACATTCAGTAACATTGAATCTATACAAAGTTACTAAAAAGCTCCTTTTCTCTTTCTCTCTCCAAATACACCTGCTGACTGTACTCAGCAAAGAAATTTTCCCTTCATTAGACTCGCAGAAATCAGTAAATCTATGAACAAGTGAGCTGTATTCCAGTCTAACTCATTCATCACTCCCACTCATTTCAAAATCTTTACTGCCATGACGACAGAGGCAGGAGGAACCAGCTGGAGTTTCATATCCCAAATGGAATTCATAGTTAGGGGAAAGAATTATTTTTTTTTTTCCTAAATCATGTTTTGACTTGTAAATTGCACAAAACTGATCTGGAATGTGCCGAGAGGAAGAATGGCTACTGGCACCCTGGCATTGTCACTTTTACAGCCACTTTTCAGAGTATAAAACCTCTTAGAACAAAACATATCTGGTTAAAATCCATCTCTGTTGACAAGCCAGGAAGGCTGCCTGCTGCGTCGAAAGGGAAAACAGAAAGTTCCTAATAACAAAATTATAAAATATATATTTGTAGCAGTAAAAGTTTGGGATGAACATGAATTTTTCAAGTCAGTGTAGTGTGATATAGTGAGCAGGAAGCCTGCCAAATGATGTGTGCTGCAGGGGCACTGGGAAACATGGAGAAAGAGTCCAACAGGAGAGGCTGAGAGAAATGAAGTTGGTTTTATATATATCACACACAGTTGGAAAGTGGAGGAGAGGACAGCTACACAGTAATAAACATTCACAAGGATTAATGTGAAATAAGAAATGCCTACCATCTGGATTCTGGGAGTCTGCATCCTTGGGAATGGTGTACAGGTCATAAGTACTGTTCTCTAAGTTGCTGGCTCTCTGCAGAGAGGGGGAAAAACCCATTTTGGAGACAGGATTTCACAGCCGACGTTCACATTCTTTAGCACGTTATGCAGCAAAACTGACTTACTGTGCAGAGAAGGACAGCGTTCTCAGCTGGGTTGTATGACATGTTGAACACAGGGAACTTGGAACCACTGAAGAAGAGTCATGAAGAAAAGAGAAAGTTAGAGTGGACTAAGATTACTTCTACCAAAGTCACCTTCTGATTAGTGCTCTTCATTTTCTGAAATATACCCAGTACCAGAAAAGCTCAGTTTTGATGAATTTCCCGAATCAAAACCACTTTGAAACACTGTAAGAACATCAGCGTTTCATAAATGAAAGAGTTAGCATTTCAGTTTGAAACTTAAAAGCAGCACCCATCTCCTACCTTCGCAGCTGCATGACAGCAACGTCTTTTGAACTGTTGAAATCAAGCTGGCGGAGGAAACGGTCCTTCACGTAATACAGCATGTTCCCATGCACAGCATAAGCAGGTCTCTCACGCTCCAGTTTGAAGACAATCATGCCACCGTCGTGGCCTGAGAAAAAGCATGCGAGATTTCAAACATGAGTTAAATCTTGGTTTTTCTCATTATGAGGATGACACTACCAAGCCCTGCAAACCAAGACAGAGCCAACAAAAATCATAACCGATGACTGCCAGCCACATCTGCTTCTCCTCGGCCTGACTGAATTAAGTGACTCCACTTCTTTCCAAAGGGCCCACCCTCCTTTACGTTTCCTAATAAATCTAAGACTGACACTCTTCTAGAAACACTTTGCCTCGCTGTCACACATTTCTTCAAGCATTAACAGTCCAGCGTGGGTTCCCCTAGGACCTGTCCCATCCTTTCTTAGCCTTAGAGCATTTAGCTGGTTAATGCAGAGGCTGTCTTGTTCTAGCTTTGAACTACAGCTGATACAATTGAGATTGTGTTCCACTAAATAAGGATCTTTCCCCATGATACATTTAATACAAGCACCTGCAAGTCAGTGTGTTCTGCATAGTGTGCTAAGAAAAGCAAATACTATATGGATTTCCTATATGGAATACATTTTCTCTTCACAGCAACCTATCAGACACTGAGTACGAGCTTTTTTTACCTGCAGCAAAGAGGTTGAGGTTGGGATGAGCAGCCAATACCCAAAAGCGATCGTGATCACGCCGAAAGGTCTGGACACCCGTGCTAAGTGTGCAACAGAAGGAATAAGGAATATAAAAAAAAAATTGAAAGTTTGGTGTAAACTTCAGTTCCCAAAATGAAGATCCCAAGCTTTGCCATACAGACCACCTCTAACGATCAGCATGAGGAGTCCACTGAGAGTTCAAAACACTCTAATCGAAGCCTTCTGACAAATAATGCATTCTCATTTAACATATTTTCAGCAGCAATATCACTGGACAAGTCAGCCTTCTTCAGCTGCCTTCAGACAATTACAAGCCTTGTTCTTAACACGTGTCTCAAAGGGACAGAAAATGTGAAAAACATGACTTCTCACTCCTGAATTATCAAACACTAGCACTGATGTTTTAAGAACTGCTAGGGTTCAGTTTCTCTAAGAATAACTGTAGGTCTTTCATACGTGTAAAAAGTGTCATAACAACATTGAGTCAGATGCTTGACAAGCACTAACCGTTTAGACATATCCCAGACACGAATGCTCTTGTCTTCCGAATTGCTGAGGATTAGTTCCTGCCGCGGGTGAAAGACAGCGCACGAGACGTTGTTGTAATGCCCCCGGCAAGTGTCAACCTCCCAGGCCTTCGATTCTAACCAAAAGTGGAAAAGAATGAGGAAAATAATGCTTAAACAGGTTAAACACTGACACAGCAGAAGCACAGCAAGCACTTTATAATGAAGCAAACTGCATCACCCACTAGTTACTATATCATTCTCTGCAATTTACTTTTATGATCTCTCTAACCACTAGCACAGCTCACCTAAGAGAAACAGATATACCAGGTTACTAAAGAGGTGCTAAGAATTGTGTATAGTTTAGCTGAACTGAGCTGACAAAAGCACAACCACTCCCGATGGAAGGTTTCTGGCTTTTGAACCACCTCCCTTTCTTATTCCATCGGTGCATATTCCAAAAACTTCAGAGTCAAGTTTTTCTACTCCTACAAGCTTCTGCTCAGCAGTGTGTGCAAATCAAAAGAAGCTAGAAGTGTTTGCTAGAGAACTGAGCTCTCCTCAAATTGCAAAAGCCAATGCTGCTTGGGATTATTTACCACTCTATCAGACACGTTTGCAAAGTATAAATTACCTCCAGGTTCAGCCTATAGATGGTCAAATACAAATTTCAACTCTTAACCCCCTTCTCCCTGTGGGCTCCCCCTCAAGAATGCTCCTACCATTCATCCGCCAGATCTTCACTTGCCGATCATCGGCTCCCGACACAATAAGTGGCATTGTAGGGTGGAAGGCAGCCCAGTTCACCCCACGATCATGGCCCTGCAGGCAAAAAGAAAACACTCATTTGAAGCAATTTGGTGAGTGAATGGAATGAGCAAAGGAAGAACAAAGCAACAAAGACTGCAGACAGGCTTGCCAAGACACAGTTTTCCCTATTTTTATACATCATGCTGCTCATACCAAATGCTTACAGATAGTAAGATTATGGATGCCCACAATAATAAGCTTTGCAGATACTGTTCTTCACCAGCAGAGCAAAGCTGAAGCTCAGCAGCAGAGCAGCACCACTTCCTAGCTTTAACAAGCCATCACAGAATGCTGTCTCTACCATAATCTCCTCTGTTGCTTCCAGTATCACAAGGTAATAACATCTGCTATTTAACTGAGCTTTTGGCTGTATAGAGAAAACCGTATCTGTTTGGTTACAGCGCAAACATCTCCAGATTTCAGACTTTAAACTCAGAAAAAGTAATGCCATAATCTACAAGATCTATAACTCTATGGAGTTGAGTTAGGTGTTTGAACTCTTTTTTCCTCTGCTATTTTTCTGGGCTTTTAGAGGATCATTTGTTTCACAGAGATTTCATTAAACAAATCTGAAAAGGCTGTACTGCACACACACATTGACACTGTACCTCAAGAACGTGCTTCACAACCGCATCTGTTGTCCCAAACAAATCCACCCCTGTTATTCCCCTGACATCTGATTCCACAGCTCCAGGGGACAGGTTCTTCTTCCTTAGGCCTTGTGGAACAAAGAGAAAAGAGAAGCAGGGGTAGAGGAAGCAAAAATTGTATTATCAAGACAATGTTTCTAATTTAACAACAAGCTGAGTGCTCTCCCGTGCTGTTCACACACATCTTCAGGAGGAAACTGGGAACTTGAAAGAGGGTGAGAAGCATCCAGGACTCTCTTCCACTTCCTCCAAAAGCACAAGCTCAGATTAGATGTACCAAAAGGAAAGTCTGCAATGCAGTAAATCGTATGAAGGGTCACCTCAGCTCAGTACAACACAGACAGTGGCACCTCAGCAACGAAGGACTGACACATTCTGATTACTCCCCCTCTCACCCCTTCACTAACCTGAGCTTGCACCTTTCAGGAGACTTTCACCCGTGCCATTTTGATGACCTCTCGGTTATAGATTTAGACAATCTGCCTGGACACAAAATATTTTCAGGAGCTAAAACTACATGAAATAAAGCCTGTTCCCAATTCTGAAGAAAACTAACTCATCCAAATTAGAATAGGCCTATATCTGCTATCCTTCATTAAAACCCAACGGAACACAGTAGAGAAACTGAGAAAGCTTCTCCAACAGTACACAGGGAAAAGATTGTACTTTTTCCCCTTAAAAATACATGGCACAAGGATGCTATCAATAAATTTATCAAGAATAAGAAAAAACTGTCTAGGATAAAAGCCAAATGGCACTGGTATGGATGTCAACAGAGAGGGAAGTGTAAGAAGAAAACAAACAGTACTGAAAACAAAAATTATTACTTTCTTGTTGCAATTCTGATTCCCAAACTCCTCATGGATTAACAGCTCAACATCTCAACAACCTCTCTGGCAAAGTTAGTCTAACAAAACCAACACGTTAAGCAGTGTCTCACAGCGAAACATAAACGCTCAGCACACTGAGGGAGGTGCACATACAGATGGTCCGGGTAACGGTGAAGGACTTGAATGGCTGAGTAGATTCTTCTACAAAGCTGACAAAAAGTACCCCAGAAAGGAGGAATAAAACATACATAATCCAAGAAAGATGAGCGAAGAAACACAAGACTTTTGGAGGAGAAAATACTTGAGCCTTTGACAAGCCAGTGAAACAGGACTGGGACACAAGTGGAAAATTTCTGGTGTAACTGCACAAATCGAGAGGAGAGGCAGGACACCCAAAGAATACACCAGCCTCCTGTGTTGGTCTGGGGAGGTAGCAGGAACAGAAAAGGGACTTCTAGGAGAAAGGCAGATATTAGGCATTCTGAGGATAGCTGTTAAAAAAAAAAATAAACAAAAAACTGAAAAGGAGACTCAGCTCAACATGCACACAAGCACTCAGGAGAACAGGTATTAAAATAACCAGAGTAAAGGGGCAACATGCTAACTGTGAATGACAAGTTGCAAGTTAGGAGAGAAGGAAGAAGACAGGCGGTCCTTTGCAAATTCTTTTGCTCTATTCTGTTCTTCAATGGAAACTAAAGAGGGCTCTTGGGTACAGACTCTTTCGTTGCTGGGCTCAGGTTCCTTTCTGTCCCTGTAATCCATCCACATTCAGTGGGCAATTAGAGAAGTGCAGTGGAAGCTGAAGTTGTACCAAAGATCCACATATATCCGCTAAGGCTACTCAGGGAAAGGCAGTCTAGGTCTACAGTGAGGACTCTCAGCTCAGTCCTCCCAGTCCCAGGGCTTCTCAACATTGCCAGCCTAAACCCTCAGGTGATCCTCACTTAAACTGGTCATCCAGATCGACCTAACAGAGCCCTGACAGCAGTCTCCTGCCAAGTATCAGATATTGACACTTGCCAACCACAAGTAAGGTTAAAGAGGAGTTGGTGTGTGATGTCAGAGCACACACAAAAGCATTTTGATCAGGCTAAGACCACTAACACCCTCCTTGGTGGTTAATATTTGTAAAGAGACAGAGAAAAACAGAAGATTATTTTGTAGCTTCTGCAGGTTAATATCAGCGTCACGAGCAAGGACTTCATTCCACACCACAGGTGAATACTACAACACAAATGTTCATGCATTTTAATATATATAATGTTCATGCATTTTAATATATATAAATAAGCTTATTCCGACTGCATTCACACCACACAGTCTCCCTCAGGAGATTAACAGGAAACAGATCCTTTAACCTTGAGCATACTTGTTTTCCACTGAAGACCCCTTATTAGAAGGTTTCAAATCAAGGAGCACTATCTGTATAGGAACTCAAAACACCAGGGTCATCTCCACATTCTGGTGCCCAGTCCGGGTCACGTTCCTCATCCCTCACACTCTCTGCTGAGGCTGACAGTTTTGGGAAGAGGATTTGGAATGTGACCTTTAAACTCATTTAACTGAGAGCATCAAAGAATCAGTGCTCATAATCCCAAAATCTGCTGAAAAAAACTCCCACTGCAGCAGAAGCTGCAAGTTAACAGCAGCACTCAGAAATAGAGTCAAAGCTCAACGCCAAATGATGCTCTCCATGACTAGGATTATGTGCACAACCGAATCAGACAAAATGGGGAAATAACCCTTCCCAGGAGACTGCTAGAGTCAGAACAGAATCCTGCTAAGGACATAAGTCATTTTGGGGAAAAATTAGGGAGTAGAATTGTATTTTGAATCCGTTTCTCATCTCTCTGTAGGTTTTTCCACACACTAATATTCTCACAGTGTTGTGTCTGACTGGAACGACAGCTGAGTCAATAATTCAGCATGTCTCTAAAAGCCCTCATCACATATCAGCTGAGAAAAAAAGGTCTGTACTATCTCCAAACCAATTTGGCAGCTGGAACTCTGCTGAGAGAGAGTGTTTGTGGGAGAATGCAGCAGCAAAGCTTACTGGCAGAATAGCTGTTAAACTCCCCATGCTGGCAGTAGAGAGAGGGGGACAGGTTTTAAATAACCGGGATATCCTGTCCCCAGTCCCTACTGTTGACACAGCTGGCCATGTCTGAGCGTGTACTGCAAATAACGCAGTGTGCCCAACCAAAACTGCAATGGCGAGAGCCGCAGGTCGGATGAAGGCTGTCTCTAGAATAGTTTATGTGGTAACACCACCAGTACCGTCCCCGTCTGCCTCCCACCAGTCCCTTATCTCCACCTAATATTTTCTTTATTTCTAGCTTTTCATTTAGGGATCATATTTCACTCCATTAAGTCACCTTGTGGCGTAGATATAACTAGGAAATAGCTAAGGTATCAGCAAAGTACTTTGGAGTTTTGACTTGCAACTCCTGCTCTGATCTTTAGGCTATGCTTCATTTTATAAAACGGACAAACAGACTGAAAAAGTTTAAAGAATTTCTGATAATATTATCTTCCTGTCACCACCCACAACTAGGCTACCAAAAGAACAACCCCAAAAAACCAAAACCTTATCCATTTTGCAATCCAGACAGAGGCCTTTTTATCTTTCTCTCAGAACAGATGACTTATTGCCTCCTCCAAGAGTTTTTCAAGGGGATAAAGGTGATCCAGAAATTTCTAAAATCCTCCTGCAAGTCTGGCACATTGCAAAGCTGATCAGTTGACAACACTATGACACTTCTGACAGCAATATTCGTTACCTATACTGGCTATGAAATCAGGCTGGGAGATTAGGTTGCAGAATCTCCGCCTTTACGGGTTTTTTTGGCTGCACAAATCTACAGCTCACCTCAACTACTGTCACAAAAGACTTACTTCAAGCAAAAGGGCAGGTTAGATGACAACCAGAGGTCCCTTCCAGCCAGCATCTTACAACTTCATGGAAACTGAGGGGAATAGGTTCCCATCAACAGTGAATTTTTAATTTTCTGCCTGAGGCTCCTGCAGTCAACAGGCTACTCTTCCTGCTCTCAGATCCGAACCCCTCTTTCCTGCCTCATTTGGCTTTCAGCAATTGCAGTTCTGAATTGGGCTTTGCCACTGGGTACCCCCTTGATCTGGGCAGCTCACCAGAAATATCCCAAACGCGCACAGTCTGATCCAAGCTGGCTGACACTACCAGGTCCTCAGAGGGGTGAAACTGGGCACACATCACATAGTGGTTGTGTCCTGTCAGCACACTACAATAAAAAGGACAGAAAATACCATTTAAACATAAGATACATTAATACACATCCCAATTTCCACCAACAGCAGCAAGCTCAGTCTCAGGACGGAAGACAAGGAATATAGGATCACTAAATGCTACTCTTGAAGAGTTAGCACGACTGAATACTAAGCGCATCTGTTGCTACAGAGAACATTCAAGGATTGACTTTCTGGTACCAATAACTTCACAGGCTTGGGCACTGACATGTATTATTTCAAGCTCAAAAAATTTTCAACCAAGCAACATGTGACTTTATGAATATAAGCCTAGTGGCATCAGAATAAACAAGCAAAAGACAAGACTGATAGAAATATTCATAACTGATCAGTCTCTTTGTCAGTTCTACTCCTTCAACTAAGCACGGCTTCCACTTGAAAACAACAGATGAAGTCAGCTCACCCTCAAACTGTGCAGTTATTTTTTAAAGCAACCACTGATTTTACCAAACACAAGTTCTTGACTGCCAGTTCCAAACCCGAATGGTCTGGTCATCAGAAGCACTCAAGATCCAGGGATATTCCTAAAAAGACAAAATATTCTGTATATGAAGTAATACACACACAGACATTCCATCCCCACATGGTAATTTCCAACTGTCCCTGGGAATGATCCTTTTAAAGTCTTATTTAAGATCTTGGAGGCAGAATTTATGCCTCTTACACTTCCACAGAAGGCCAGAGCACCCTCATACCAGCAAGTCCAGCACAATTTCTTTAGCAAAGATTCTTATCCAGAGAAACAAAAGATTCCCTTTCACACATAAAGGGAGCAGGTACTCATCACTGGGGTAGGCATGAGAAGAGCTTACGTGGTGAAAGAAGGTAGTGCGGATATAATCCAAGTGCCCAAGCAGAGTGAAGAGACAACGGCGCAATTTGTAATTCCAGACCTGCGCAACAGAGAAGCAGAACAATTATGGTACGCGCCACCACCTGCTAGATTTTTTTGTGTGCATTCCCACATTTCAGGTCACCTACAAGCCTCTCTCTTCCATTTTAATGCAAGCTACAACGAGACTTCAGCTTGCTGCAGTTAACTCTAATGTCCTTGAAACCGGAGGACTGCAATTCCCAAACACTGTTTC
The DNA here is from genome assembly GCF_000690535.1 of Cariama cristata. NCBI lineage: Eukaryota > Metazoa > Chordata > Aves > Cariamiformes > Cariamidae > Cariama > Cariama cristata. The sequence continues at coordinate 26,574 of NW_009629862.1, forward strand.
CCTCCCACACACACTCTTTCTCATCTTCTAATCAGTTTCTCTGCCCCAGATGATGGCTTTTAGAGAACAAGAGCTAAAGGGGTAAAATTTTACCTTTATTTTGTAATCATCACCTCCAGAAACAAACAGAGGCTGCTGTTTGTGGAAATCAATACCTCGAACAGGTCCTACAAATAGAAAGAGCAGGTTGGACACAGCAAGATGGCTGACAGCTGCAGCAGTCCCTTGTACCACTTAAAGACTACAATTTGCATTCCTCCTCACTCCTGTTGCTATTGATCAATTAAGAGCTTCAAAGCAACGATAAAAAGTCACAGAACAGTCTGAGATCCCATTCCCAAACCTGTTCCTTTCCATCAAGACGCCTGCAGCAACCCATCACAAAACAGAGGTCCTTCACATCTGTACTTACAGGTTCATTTTCATATCAGAAACAAAATTAATAACCCACTTTACACACATGCAAGCAGTGCTCAGAGCCAGCAAACTGGTCACAAAGAAACACAGACTAAAAATGAGAGGTTCTGAAGCCAAACAAGCAGAGGCCTCAGTAACGCTTCAGCAGAGCCCCCCTTCCTCCTCTCGCACCCCAGTCTTCCTCCACAAGCAGGTCCCAAGCCCTCCCCCCAGCACGCTGACCGTCGTGCTCGTCGAATTTGTCGATAAGGGTGCACATCCGATAGTCCCACAGCTGGATGACGCCATTGTGCAGGCTGGTGAGGATCCACGGCCGTTTGGGGTGAAAGCTGAGTCCTGCCGAGGCACAGAGAGAAATGACAGCGAGGCCTCCACACACTTGGGAGCCCA
>NW_009629863.1:0-472 GCF_000690535.1 Cariama cristata
AACGGCTCCGTCACAAACGGGGCCGTGCAAACGCCCCTCAATGATTAACGAGGAATCGATAAGCGCGTTGCGCAATTAGCGTGGCGCGATTAACGCTCGCTGATTTAAAGGCATGGCGTGATGGGTAATCGATGGTGAAGCCTCGGCGGCCAATCGATGAGCGATAACGAAGCGTGTCGTGTCATTAAGTCGATAACGAAGAACGTCGTGCAGTTAATAACGATTTTTAATCAACGGCGTCGGGCGATTTAGTGATCAACCGCGATTCGCAGCCGGCGCTGCCCCTGCTGCCCTATCGCTAATTGGTGATTAAGTGGGAACAATTAACGAGGAACGTGGCTAACGAGCGACACCATGGCCCTGCTCCTTCCCCCTATGGGGACAAGAGGGTTCAGCACCCATTGGGGCAGGGGGCTCAGCACCCGTAGGGTGGGTGCTGCTGTTGGGGTGCCGTCGGCGGGGGCCCCCCCCC
>NW_009629863.1:503-1018 GCF_000690535.1 Cariama cristata
AGGTCTTCATCACCATGGGGCCGTGGGTCTGGCTCTGCTGGGGGGTCTGGGGGAGGAAGAAGAGGAGGAGGAGGAGGAGGAAGGTCCTGGTCCTGCTCCCTTCCCTGGTGATGGTGACACCGGCACTGACATTGTCCCTGGTGTCCTGCGCCCACAGCTCTTTCTGTGCTGGCTGGGGTGGTGGTACAAAGGGCGGCAGCCACCAGCTCCGGTGTGTCCCCGAGCCCTTGTCCGTGTCCCCACGTGTGTCCCCGTGCGCTGGTGTGTGTCCCCAAGCTGTCATGTATGACCCCAGCCCCAGCGCATGTCCCTTGTCCATGTCCTTGTGTCCTCATGCATGGCCCCATGTGTGTCCCTAAACCTTTATCACTGTCGCCACGCGTGACCCTGTGCCCTGCTGTGTGTCCCCATGCGCTGGAGCATGTCTCCAGGCATGTCCCCAAGCCCTTGTCCATGTCCCCATGCATGTCCCCATGCCATCATGCATGTCCCCAAGCCCTTGTCCACGTCCCCAC
>NW_009629863.1:1113-1328 GCF_000690535.1 Cariama cristata
ACCCCACCCGGGGGTTGCGTGGGCGGGCAGAGGCCCGAGGGGACAGAAGTAGCCCTGGGGGCGGGGGACACAGGGACAGGGGCTGATGCCCCCCACCCCTCAGCCTCCACCTGCCTTAACACCCCTTGGGAACAGCTCGATGCCACCCAGCCAGCTCCGGGCATGGCATGGAATGGTACGGTGTAGCGTGGCGTGGCACGGCACGGCATGGCACG
>NW_009629864.1:0-19082 GCF_000690535.1 Cariama cristata
CCGGCCCCGCCGCGGGCAGCCAGCCCCTGCCGGCCGAGGGAGCCGACACCAAGACCTACTTGTGGGCCAGGTACCACGAGATGAAAAAGCTGGTCTACGGTAAGGGCCGCCCCCGGGCGCTGGGACTGCCACGTCCTGTCGAGCTTGGCCTTTTTCCTTTTTTTTTTTCCCCCTCCTTTTTTTCCCCCTCTTTGCATCTTGATGCCTTTCTCCGCGCTGCAGAAGCGGGGATGTGCCCAGTGCTGTGCGGCTGCCGGGGTTAGAAGCCCTCTCCCTGGCAATGCCATCTGCAAGCCTGTATCGCCCAGGGCCCTTTGGGACGGTTTTATTTCTACTGAAATCTGGCCTTGATCTGCCTCTCCCCATCCTGGGCTCCCTTCTGTGAAGATCCCTCGGCTGGTTTCAGTGTTTCAGGAAACGCAAAGTATGTGGGATTCTTCACAACTGGCCTCCCTAACATGGCTATTGTCCTGGCAAATGGTCTAAATGAAGGGCTTGTTGCTTTTTTCCCCTCATTTGCCATTGGTTGGCATACAGAAGCGTGGTTAGACTAGGACAAATAGACAGTGATGTTGACTGAAGTAGTGAGGAGTCCAGGGTCCTATTTGTAACTTGCTATTGGCACAAGGGCGGGCTTGGAGAAGGCTGATGTTACAGCTGCTAGAATGTCTCCTGATCTTGAGCTCAGTTGGTGTTACAGATGTGAAACACCTTTTACTCATGTGTGCGTGTGTGCATGCTTTTGCTGTTCTGGCCAAGAAGTTAGCTGGCTCCATCAGGTACGTTGAAGTCTTGCTAAGCGAGGAGAAAACTCATGCCATTTGCCAGATCTGTCCATGTGTAAAACAGGATTGTGGTCTTTTTGGCAGCAGCAGACCTCTGCCGCATTAAAAATGTAAAAAAATAGCTTTCATGGCATAAGGGCAGGGACCTTTTTCCCCGTGGTTTCTTGGGTCTTGGAATGCTGAAGGTAAGCACTGTAGAGAGCTAGGAAGTATGACTTCGTGTCTGCTGTTAAATAGCTCTCCGTTAGCTTTTGTTTATCTAAGGGTTTGGAGAAGGACAGCAGCCAGCCATAGGCATCTGGAAGAATGTTCACTGTTCTGACATTGGCAAGTTCTGTCATTCCTCGTGTACTGAGAGGTGGGGGAGGAAATTTGACATAAAACCTAAAGTCAGTCATGATGCACAAATGTAAAGGAGTTGGCCACTGATCTGTTGGGTGCTCAGCCTGCTGCATTCCAGCTTTTGCAGGATGTGAGCTCCCTTGCCTGAGCAGTTGAAAGCAGTACAAGGTGCTGACGGAGGACAGTAGCTTTGTGTTAAGTCCGTGCTCCAAGACTGTGCTGTCGTTTTAGCCCCACTGCTTGAAAGAAATTCCGACTCACAGGACTTGTGGCAGTGTTTGGACCTTAATTATCCTCAAAGGCATTTTTTTTCCTTTTCTATAATGGTATTGAAACTGTAAATGTGGACATGTTAATAGGCTGTGTCATGGTCTCCTGAGAAAATGCTCAGTTTACTATGTGGCACATTGTGAAGTTTGTATTCACAAAGTTAGACTTTATTGGGATGCAAGACATACAGTTATTACCTGAGGTGGAGAACTAATCAGCAGGACTAAATGCAGAATGAAGTTGGGTGAAGTAGCCCATGTGTTACAGAGCAGACTCTTTACAAACCTCCAGGTAACTATTAGACTTGTTGAATAAGGCGGCCCTCGTTTGTTTAAAGAGTAGCTCCCCAACCAAAATTTCAAGACTGTGCTGTTATTCAAGTCTTGTCAAGAACAGACATAAACAGAGTTGGTCCAAGTTGGTTTTAGTTGTTGCTTTGACGACTAAACTGAGTTGTGCAAAATGTGGCATCAGTCTGTTCCTTTGCTCTTGATTTCTAACGCTGATGTAAAAGTGAATGTCTGTGGTTGGGTTATGGATTTGAATATACTGTCACACCTCAATACTCAATACATTGAGCTTGAGAAGACTCCTGTGGTGTCACCTTCTCCGTCCTTCTCTGAAACTCTGCCTTTGTGAAGTCATTTATCCTGTATTGTCAGTTATTGCTATTGGTTTTGGAAAGAGGTCTCTGCCAGGAGAATTTATTACGTATTTTCAAACCAGCTCTTGCTTAGGACCTGATTTATAGAGCAATGTCACATTTTTGCACAGAGGGGATTCCAGTGATAAATGCTGACTGAGTTGGAGGGGACAGAGTGTGTAGGATGAGAGCTTCTGTGCGGTAAAGCTCAGTGGTGATGAGGGTTTGGAGGCCAAAGCCCAGGCACCAGAAGTTCTCAGCTTTGTAGAAACATGTCTGTGTTCTGCCAGGCTTGTGGTGATACAAATGACAACACAACATAGCTACACAAAAGGTGCTGCTAAGGTAAAATCTCTCCTTAGCGTTGGCTCAGGAAAAGCCATTCTCTTCATTATTCCCTCTGCCTTCTGCAACACTGACTTTTGGGACCAAATTTCCTTACTTGTAAGAATTTGAGGCTACTACTTCCACTTAATGTGCTTTTTTTTCTTTTTTTCTCTCTGCCAAAAGGAAAAGTATAATCGCATTTGTCAGAGGGGTGGTGTTGAGCAAGACTTTCGCTATTCTGATTGATGACATCTGAAGTATCAAGGAAGGCTGATATGCTCTCTCAGTAAGCAATGTCTGAAGTCTTGCACTCTAGGAAACATCCACTCCTGAAACTCAAGGGAACTGGCAAGTGAGTGAGGATTTGGCTGTAAGCAAGTGTGTATGTTTTTCCTAGATTTTTCAAACTTGTAAACATGGCTACAATAAATCAGCTTTCCTAAGGAACCTTTAAAATAACTGTTAACTTCTTGCCTCTGCATGACAAACTGGAGCATGGTTAAATATGAGAACTACTGAGAATAGAGACAAGTTTGCAGGCAGCAAGAACTTGGTTAGGCGTTGATAACACTGAGGGTGTAGCTCAGGGGTAGTCCTCGCTCTTTTTAGTTTGTGTGGATCAGGAGATATCTTTGCGTCTAAATAACGCACGCCTCAGTCAGCAACACATACCCATCGCGTTTGGAAACGGAAGAGAAGACGACACCCTTGTGTGATCATTGCATTGGTGATTTTGGTGTGGTGCAGCGGTGGTTTTTGCAATCCAGCACATTTTAATTCTGTTTGTGTCGCTAATCTCAAGCAGGCACCAAGATTTAAGGGTCTTACTCTTTGCCAAACGAAGAAACAAGTCTAGTGCTATGATAATAAATGCCCTGCAAATCGCTTAGGGAGCGCACATGTTTCACAAGTTGTGGCATCTGCAGATTGAGCTGGGACTGGGAATGACAGCAGCCAGAACTGGAAGTGCGACCACTTATGTTAACTTCCCAGTTCTGCTTTTCTAAATGTAAACGTTTTTTTCTTGTAAAAAAACTCTTATAGCAGTATTTATCTAGTGCGTTTATGTATATAAAAAATTAATTTTGAAGTGAAATGGTATTTTTTAATACTGGTTTTGGTTCTTGTAGATTTCATTGGTGAGAAATCCCTAACTATTTAGGCATAATGGCATAAATTCAGGACTATGCTCCAGAGTAATTTTCAGCACTATCTTAACATGGCTCCTCTGTCATTTAATGCTTTTTTAAAGTAATATTTCCCTCTCCCTACCCTCTTGGTAGAGGCATCTACTTAAGCTGGTTGGAGTGCTTTGCAGGAAATGGTAGAAAACAACACTTCAAAAGAATAAAGATGTACTTGGAAGGGAGGAAAACAGGCAGTTTGTCTTTAGAAAGCAAGTTGGTGTGAGCAAAGGGAACTTTTTGATATATGAAGAACGTGGAGGATGGTGGCCATCTGCTTTTCAGTATCATTCTCTTCCTCACATGTCTTGCAAAGAAATTAGTCCAAGTATTTGCTGTGTTGGACCTCTGGGAGTACACAGGGTGTGAGAGATAGGTGTGAGTTGCCTTTTTTGTGTATTATTCTTCACTAACATGCTGGATCTGAGGCTGAGAGAAAAGGAGCATTTCCTGCATGATGCTGTTGGTACCCCCGGGAGCACAGAAAAGCCTGGGACGTGCTTGGCACCTTCTAACCGGAGCATTTTTCACATCAGAAAGGGCCATATGGTGTCTTGGCATCTCTAACCGTTGCTCGCCGTTAATTACCTGCTTTTGTTTCCATCTCTGCTGTCACGTTGGGGATTGAGTGTTACTGCTTTCTAACAATGTGGGCTATTGCCTGGGAAGAAGCACTTGTGCTGTGTCATGAAGATATTCCAATTTAAGCAGCTGTTCAGGGCCTCATAGTGGTAAAATGAAGGAGATGTTGTATGTTTACCTTGTATTTACACCTAGGTATAAAAAATGCACTAGATCAAACACGCTTTCTTGTGGTCTGCTTTTGTTGCTGAGTTTCATCATGTACCATGGACATGCAGACACTTCCCTTAAAACTGTCAGAGTTGCAAACTGGAGTGAATTGTGCAACTATGCAGATTCCAGGGGTTTGTATCTAGTGCAAGAGCTGTTTTTTCCCCACTGTCCTCAGATGTACATGCCAGTTCTCCCTTAGATCGTACTTCCTGGGTGAAATGCTGAGTAGACAGTGACTAACTGTGATATTGTCTCCCTTTCCAGTTAAAACCCAGACGAACAGAGTAGTTGGGATTCTTGTTCTTTTTTAATAACCAAAAAACCAAATGTTTTCCATTTTGTTTTGTTCTTGCGGTCATTTATCATACCTGTCCAGCAATCTGTTACAGTGTCTTGGCAGAGGAAAAGCAAAAGCTATCGTTCTTGAAAATGGCATCTTCATGGACATCTTCATGGAGAGTGTTGTCTGTTTGTTTTGACTCGACGGTTACCATGCAAACTGAAGCAAAGACCCCTGGCAGATTATGTGCTGAATGTCAGCAGAGCAGCAGTGCCCAAGTCTGCAGCCCAGGACTTGATTAAGCACTCAGAATTTGTAACCACCCAGGTGATTATCTTTAAAAAACAAAACAAAACAGAAAAACAACCAAAAAAGCCAAAACCACAAAAAACAAACTCCCCCCCCCCCAAAAAAAAAAAAAGGCAAACAAATACAAAACAAAAAACTCCAAACAAACAAAACCCCAAACTTCTTGAAACCTGGCTCAGTAAGCCGGGCATGTTTGGGCTCTCGTGTTGAAACTGATCTTGTATGTGCTCCCATGTCTGTTCCCTTGCAGCAGCTTGAACCTGCAGAGAGACCGCAAGAGCTTAAAGAGGAGACGGACACCTCTCCCCCCATTGAGGAGGATGCTGCAAATCGGCATTTACACTGAGCCAAACATGCAGCATGAGTCTCCGGACTGAAACCCAGAGCTTTTTCGTTCTCTCTAGGAGATCAGTAACTTTGAAACTACTGTAAATTTAAGATGGAGGATGACGGTGTGGAAAGAGCAAGCTGTCAGCAAGCTGCTGCGAGTTGGTTTGGTGATGATGATGTGTGGTAGGAAACACAGCAAGGAGACGTGTGGTGCTCCGGGAAGTGTGCATAGGGAACACGTTTTGGGTGAGGCAATGGTGGTAAAGCATTTTGGCTAATGTATGCATCTTTTTTTGGCCCTTATGAGGTAAGATAGAACATGCTGTGTAAGTTAGTGACAAAATGTCTGAGTGGGGTAAAATGATCTGGGCAGGAGGCTCTTGGAGAACAGCAGAGAGGCTCTGTACGTTTGAGGCTGGCAGGGAGGAGTATTACTTCATCCAGTGGGTATAAATATACTTCATAAGTCATACTGTGGCACAGTTACTGCTTGTGCTTCTGGTCACAGATAAGACTCGCTTCATGTGCTTGGCAAATCTCAGACTATCCTTTCCTTGTTAAAAAATCATACTGGTCCCTTAGCTTTTCCTGCAGAAGTTGTGGCTGGCATATGTTGTTGAATCTAGATGGGTCTCATGTCTTCTGTGAAAGGAGAGAGGGTTCAGGCAATGGTATTTTGCACTGCTCTCAGACTATCAAAATGTGTTTTCATAAATCTGTTAGTAAATGGTGAACATTGGAAGAGCTTGACCTCTGTAGGGATACAGTAGCAGCAAGTGGGGTGCATTTGTTGTTAAAAAAAAAAAAAGTGCTTTCGTTAGAAGAGGAAAGCACTGCATGTTTGCACTGTGATGTGATTAGGTTTGTGTCATTTTCCTTGTGGGGAAAAAAAATAACACCCTTAGAAAAAGATCTTCCCGCAAGTAATCTGGAGGTGAGGACAGGAAGAGGAGCTCTGTTTGTTTGTGGTGCGAAGAGCATGTATGATGAGGAGATGAAAGCATCTGAATCCTATTTACGTTTCCAGTCTTTTACAATCCCAGTGGAAAGTACTCTGATTGCATCCACTCATTTCAGCCTCTTCCAGGAACTTTGCCACTGGCAGAGTCACTGAAAGAGAGCTCCTGTTCCTGCTGTGTAGGCAGTAAGTCAGCCCTCCTGCCTTAAAATACTGCTTGCTTTTCTAGTAATTCCTCGCTAGTTGATCTGTGCAATTCCATTTGTAGGCCAAAGGAAAGTGAGTCAGGAGAGAGGGATGGGTATGTTTTGTAATGCATCTCTCCCCTGAAAAAGAAATATTATGGTATATCTGAATCCTGTTTCTTTGGTCAGCTCTTTGGATTAGTGTTTACAAATGTACTTTGGACTTTTACCTAAATTCTGTAATCATTCCAGACAAAGTCTTTAATGGAAATTGCTGGTATCTCTTTCTAGTATTTTTTTTGTTGTTGTAAATTCAGATGAAACTTGGGTTTGTAGCAAGGAAGTACTAAAGAACAGGAGTTCTTGCTAGAAGGTAGGAAGGGGAAAAGAATATCCTACGCACTGATGCTGTGTAGGATCTGGAAAATGTCTGCACTTTTCCTATCATGCAAAGAGAACATTACCCACCTTTGTGGAGGGAGGAAATGTCTCCTTCCCCTCTCTGTCCCCCAGTGTGGATGTGCCTAGGCAACCTGCTACAGGGAACTATTTTTATTGCTCTTTCTCATCTTGCCATGGACAGCTCTGGTGGAGCGGGAGGCCTGGGGAGAGTCAGTTCCTGTCGCTCCCATTGTAGTGCAGCTAAAGCTCTCCGCTCTCTGAGCTAGCTCTGCAAAAGGACATACAGGTGGTTCAGCTGCTAGGTCACTGAACCCCCGTTTTGCCAGTGGTCTGGGGAGCAAAGTGTTTGTTATTCACAAACGTCTTGAACAGCAACCCTGTTTGGAAGAGACAAACCACATGCAAGGACTGAGCTATTTCCACAGCTGTTTATCAGAGGAAAGCAGATAACTCGTTGCTATCAGCATTATGTGCTCCAAGAGCATAGCTTACTGTGGGTTGCGCTCTTTTTTTTTTGACATTTTGTTGGTGTTTGTACAAAACCTTGTTTTATCGTGCCCATTAATAATAATAAAAAAAGGCCTTAACAGTACCTGCAGGATTGCTCTGTGGCATCTGGCTGCTTCTGTGAGAAACAAAAAATGCCAAAAGACAAACCTCAATATTTCTAATTTGAAATAATTTCTCAAAGAGGAGAGTTAGTCTGTTTGTCTTGCTCAAGTTTTAAGTGAGGGGTGCATGTTGTTCTGGTGATATACTGCAGCTCCCTTTCACGTTGGTAAACCTGCTGAAACTGCAGCTGCTGAGATGGAAATTCAGCACTTCAGAATCTCAGGTCTGCTTTGCTTCATGTAGGCCAGAGACCTGAGAACATTGTTTCACGGCTTCCTGACGCAAAAGGTTGGTCTTACTGTGAAAGTGGTTAGCATCGTCACCAGACGCAGCCAGAAGTTTCACAGTGTGTTTTTTCACGGGGAGGATTATTTGAGTGAGTTGACAGCGGCAGCCTTCGACAGCAGCACTGTGCTCCTTTGCTGCTGCTGTGTGGCACTTCCAGCTGCTGTCAGGTCCGGAACGAAAAGTTGACATTTCAGTGATCCTCTCAGTTTCTCTAACCTCTCCCCTTTCCCTTCTCTTAGATCTCCTTCCACCAGGAGTCTGCAACCTCCTCAACCCAGCTGCTATCTATGCTAACAATGAGATCAGCCTGGGAGATGTTGAGATATATGGCTTTGACTACGATTACACGTTAGCACAGTATTCTAATTTACTACACTCTATGATTTTCAACACTGCCAGAGACATCCTAATAGAACAATTCAAGGTAATGATGTGGTAAGAATTTCCACTCAATTAAGCTTACTGCTGTCTTTGCGATGCCCCAGACATGCTTGCAAAATGCCACGTTGTGTGCACGTGTCAATTACTTGTTTTATTAAGATAAATTTCATGTTTTGCAATCTTTGATTGCAGAAAGTTTTGTCTGCACATGGAATTCATTTCCTTTGAGACAATTTACTATGCTCTACATTCCTGAGGTTTTATAAATATGGAGCAGGAACCTTAGTCTAGAAAGGTCTGGTCTGTTTTACCTAACTATGGAAATAATGCCTAGAGAATTGCTGGTTCGAGGTATACGTGGTGGATAAACGTGAACCGTGGGCCAACATTGAAGCCATACAGGACTTGACATGTGCAGGTCAACGTGGATGACACTGTATAGCGTGTGCGGTAATGGACACCTTGTTTGCAATAGGTGACTGGTCTGTGCGTTTGCTTCTTGTCATGTCTTTGTTTTTAGAGAGGCTTTGCAGTGCCATTGCTTTGCCAAATATATGCATTGAATGGAGCTTACTAGAAGTGTCCTCACTGCCTGAGGGAATCTGTTACGTTTTCACTGGTGTCCCTTACATGAGAGAAACTAGTTCTGGGGATCCTGATCCTTTATGTCTTTCTCCATTCATCCACTTTCTTTGTTGAAGGGGCAGAATGAAGTGCACCTGTTCCTTGGTCAGTTTATGCCTGGGGTGTGACTACTAGTAGGACTAAGCCAGCTCAACAGGTGAAATAATTTTGTTGATAACCCAATGCTTATACCTCTAACGATGTTGCTGTTTGTGTTCCCAGTATCCAGAAGGGCTTGGGAAGTATGACTACATTCCAGGGTTTGCCATACGTGGACTTCACTATGATGTACAAAAGGTAAGCTGTACAGAGTTCAGTCTCCTGGGTTTGTCTTCCATTCCGTTACGTTTTTAGTGGAAATACTTTCTGTCATTGCTTGCAATAACACCAATCACTGAACCATCAGTGAGTCCGAGTGGCTGTGTTTTTTGTTAGGTGGGTTCTTCTTGCTTATAAACCTTCCAAAGGAAAGATATCTTTTGTGTTTGCCTAGCCTCTAGAAGAATTGGACATTCTATCAAGGACCTCTGGTAAATCGCCTTGCCAATTTAGAAGTCAGTTCATTCCACAAGCTAATTAATAGAAAACTCAGCTTGTTTGTGTGATCATTTCTGTCTTTCAGGAAATTTAAACAACAAACCTCAATCCTGCATCTACAAGTACTTGCCAGGAGCAGGGGCATTATGCCTTAGTCTAATAATAGAAATGACTTGTCAGGAGAATGCTTTAGGAAGCCTTTCCCACCCCCCACCCCGAATAATAGAACTGCCTGGAAAAAGATCCAAGCTACTTGAGATGCATGCTTCTTAGGAGTACAGGCGAGCAAAGTACAGGCCTTAGCTTTAACCCTTTTCAGTGCTTTGGACGGGTTCCCTGAAAGCCTGACGCCCGGTGATGTCCTGCTGGCCGCTGCAGTCCGGTGGGAGCACAGCACAGAGAGTTGCTTCGCTGTGGTAGCTTTTCTTATGTTGAGCTTTTAGCAAATTCAGGGAAGTAGGTGGTAAAGGCTGGAGCGTGTGTGCTGTTCTCCAGCAGTGGGGGAAAAAGAGAATGAACAAAAAAAACTATTTAGAGTTTTCCTGTGTCTTTTGTCCCAACTGTGGTGACAGCATGGCAGCAGACTGCTCATGGCTCTGACTTTACAAAGTAAGAAGTGTAATAAAAATAAAAGAAAAAGTCGCAGTATGAATAAGTGTGTGTAAAAGTGGCTGGAGAGTAAGTGCAGCTTAAAGGACGTACATGTGGGTTGTCTATATTGAATTATATTTTCTAAATGTCATTTGTGTGGAACTTGAACTTAAATAAGGTTTCAGTGTAAACCTAACCAATTCTAACAGTAAATATCTATCCCTTATTACAGAGTCTTCTCATGAAGATCGATGCTTTCCATTATGTCCAGTTGGGCACGGCATATAGGTCTGTCACTTCTGAAAAACATTTTCTAAATGCCCATATATGCAAAGGTGGATTACTAAATCTGAGTGTATGTTCATGGCATGTGGAGTGTTTTTCTCACAAAGCACAGACTCGTCTGGCTTGTCCTGTTTGCGCTTGCTTCAAATGCTTACCTGGCATATAATTGCAGGGAGTTATTTTTCTCAAGCATTTCAAGCCAAGCGTGGGTGGGAAAACCTGGAGCTTTTTGTAATGGTTAATAACGCATCTGGTCACGTACTCTGAGGGATGTCTGAATTGCAACTACAGCATGCCTGTGTTGATGTCTGTGAGCAAACAGTGCAACTAGGGAAGGACTCTTCTGTATGAGGTCCACATATGGGTCTGTCTTCTCCAGGCAGGAGTGTATCCCAGCGGTGGTCTGCTGTGCCTTGTCACAAAGCTAAGAGAAGAGTGGTCTGGATGTGTCAATAAAATCTTAAAGTGGTGCAGTCATGTCAATAAAGTAATGATGCATCAGAATCTGGGCTCAGTTTAAAGCCTAGGTTGTCCTATTTTTCCTTCTCTTCTGTTGTTCTCCAAGGAGAGCTGGGTGTGCTTTGGAATAAGTGGCTGAAACAGTGCAGAGCAAACTTCTCCAAAAAGTTGTGAGACTGGAGGCTGGGAGAAAACCTTGTCCCAGAGTGGAGTAGAGTTGGTGTGTAAGAAGTAGTAATTCATAGATATCGGTAGCAAAGCTCCTGTAAATCTGGGCTGTATTTCCTGAGCATGGAAACCAATAGGTTTTTTTCTTGAACTCTGCCCTTTTGCTGTTAAGCTTCAGTTACAGTAAACACTCTAAGAATATTAAGAAGGGAGTTTCATAATCAGACAGAATTAGCTTCTTTGAGTGCTAGCTTTTAGGGTGGGAGGAGGGTTGGTACTGCCCCATATTTCACTTCAGCTTCATAAGAGATTTTTAGCAAAAACACATTTAAACTTCTTTTTTCCTAGTGTTCTTTTGTAACTATCCTTTTTGGAGTGTACTTTTCCTAAGCTGTCCTTTGATTTTGAGCACAACTGAGGCAACTTTTAACTTCTCAGGGGTTATACCGTGATTGAATAGGAAAGGAGAAAGGGAAAGTTGCTGACTGCTTGAGTAAACAGCCATCAAAAATTGTGCAAGAGGCAAAACCTGCAGCAGTCAGATAACCTGATGTTCACGAACGGTACAGCTCGTAGCCATACCTGTGATTATGCTGTTTTGGGGAAAAACAGCGATCTCTGTTGAACGGTCTTAGCGAAGAACTTGTTTTGCTTAGAAAAACTGAATAGGAAGGAAACCTCATTTTCAGAAAGTTCTTTTCCTACACCTTTGCGTTTAATGGTGATATACCATTAACCTCTCCAAACGTACAGTTACCCAGTGCTGCCAAAGTCACGTCGTGGGGCTGATTTGGTGGAGCGGTTCTGTCAGCAGGTTGACAGCGTACAGGGAGAAGCCTCTGTCTGAACTCTGCTGGAATGTGGATAAAGCTCCTCAATTAACTTCAAGGAGCAAATAAGGTATCTGAAGAATGTCTTGGGAAAGATTTTATGTGAATCTTAAACCATGGAGCTGTCAGGCTCTCTGTATATCCTTTTTGTGCAAGAGAAATTTGTGAGTTTTAGAAAGGAGCCTGTTTGTCTCATCTTCTCTTTCTCTGCAGTTTGTAGCTCTGTGCAGACTGGTGATTGTTCACAAACTATTTCTGTTGTTTTGTGTGTAGAGGGCTCAAACCAGTGCCTGATGAAGAGGTAATTGAACTCTACGGTGGTACGCAGCACATCCCCCTGTACCAGATGAGTGACTTCTATGGCAAGGTATTGTAAGCCCTTTACTGCTGTGATGCAGCAGCTCTTTTAACAGCTAGGAAAACATAATGAATTGTATGAGCATGTAAATGACTCCAGCATCCCTTGGACTCCGAAAGGCTCAGTCCCTAGTGAGCTGCAGTGTGTGTTTTTGTTCTAGTGGGAATTTGCCCTAGAGGTTATTTAGCAGTTTTGCATGTGAAAGCCATCTGTGAAGCATTCTTAAACGCGAGGGCTATTGGCCTAGAGCTGAATGGCTCTGTGGACTGATAGAGAGATGTTCCCTGCTTGTTCCTTGGCCAAATCTAGCTCCCAAGCTACCAGGTCAGCCTGCAGTGATGGTGTTTGCAGTGAGTTGTGCAGGAGGGGGTATGTGTGTGTAGCAGCAGGGTGCTTGCAGTGCTTTTCTCTCTTTGGTTTTGGGTAGGGGATTTTTTCCCCTTCATGAAAGGGATCCCCCCCCACACCTCTTCAGACCCACTCAGTGGATATTATTCATAGGATTGGCATCCCTGAGTGTTGGGAGTTTTTGTTTTAGGCAGAAAAGGTTGCTGTCACAGTAAAGTACTGAAATTCTGTTTGTAGGCGCTGTAGAAATACTTTGGTTGCCTGAACTAGAGGAAGTTAGGAGAGATTTTTCTTCCTCAAGTGTCTAGTGTGGTGCAGCAGGCAAGTGGGGCCATTCGCATCCCTTTCCCCCCAGAACTGCTGTGTTTCTTGCCGGTTGTTGGTTCAGTTGCCCTTAGGGGAAGCTGGAAGGAGAAGGCCAAGCTTCCTCTGGTAATACCCCTTTGAGTCTGCTGTGTGAAGTCTCCAGCAAGGTCACTTTTTCATTTCTCTCTTGGGAACAATCTGAGTGGTTGCTTTCTTGATAAGTATATACTCTGTTTATAGCTCAATGTTGTTTCCAGATTTGAAATAGTAAGTTTCTCTTTAGAATTTGATGTCTGTCTGTAAACTGCACTCAATTAGCCTCCTGCTGTGCCACTTTCCTCACTCCTGACAAACTTGAGATGATTTCACCTTTCTTTTAAAATAATTGTAAACATGAAATCTGCTTTGAGTTGTGGCCTTTTGTAGGACCCAGGTGCTCATGCCAACGTGCCTTTCTATGCTGCTTTGTACATACCAGGTGTTTTATTCTTTCCTCTAGTTAGTATTGAAAAATTTGGTATAACATTTGGCCACAGAAGCAGGGATAGCAGCTTATTCTTTGCAAAGAGGTGAATCTCCTCTCCTAATAAGGTAGTAAACTCCATAAACTAATATGTGGATCCCAAAGAGAGTGAAAATACATGCAACTAATGACATTTGCATCCAGCAATGTCTGCTCAGCCTGTGCCACTAACACATCTGGAAAGCATCTGGGTTAAGACGACTGCTGGCGTGAGCCGGTGCAGTGCAATTGGTGTGAAGTGAAGCTTTAGCAGGGATCTTTGATCTTGTCCTCCTTAGTCTGCCACGCTGATGTTGCTACCTGTATGGGTAACACAAAGGTCTGCCAGGTCAGTGACTCCAGGCCCCGGGGCGTAAGACAAGTGGGACTGATATAGCTGAAGTGTGTAAATATTCTCCCTTAAGGGTTTTCTTGATCCTCTGTTGGAAGGACTGTTTGGACAGCTACCAGCATCCCAACACCTGCAGTAGGTAGGCACAGATCTTGCCCAGGGTTAAACAATGCAGCTAGTGTGGCTTTCACTGGCAGAACTAGTGATTGCCTGTAACAAAGGTGGGTGTTGTGGAAAAAGCATATGTAGCGTTCTAAAACTATGGTCCAGTTTTCATCCTGACTTGTTTCACTATTTCTGCTGTAAGGAAGTCAAGGCCATGAAAGGGAGAGGGAGGAGGCTGGACTTGCCTTGTAGGATAGTGACACAAGGCACAAAAATGAAATCAGAGTTGACAAGGTAAATGTTTGCTGTTAGCATTGAACATTTAATTGTCTCCTCTATGCTTAAGGTCTTGAAAGGTAGGACAGGTCATTGGTCTGCTATGCTCTGCTAAATCTCATACCTAGTGATTTCAGTAGGAACTGCTTGTCTGTGTCCCTCTTGCTTCTTTCCCAGAATTCCTGAACAGGAAAAGGTGGAGGCTGTTTTCAGGAAATTTTGGTTTTGCTAGTGGGAGAAATGTTCCCTTAGCAACCATGTATCAAAGTGGACAAAGGTCTGTGGAAAGGATTCAGTGAGTATCACTAAGCAGCACCACCGTGCACGGTATGTGGCGCAAACCAGAGGGTGTCCTTTGTGTTCTCTTCTGCTGTACATCAAGTCGTCCTATGCTGGATGGATGGAAATTGTATAACCCATAGCATACCGACATAGCTTTTGATTGCAGCATTTTTTGGTAATAGACTTCAGGCAAAATGCTGTTTGATATTCCTTTGCCCTTTTTGCATCCTCCTTCTTGATCCCAGTTTGTGTTGCCCCAGTATTGCCTTTAGATAGGGCTGCAAAGAGTGTTAAGTCTCTTGTTTTATGCTTACCAGACTAAATGGGAGATGTGACTGTTGTTACATCCTGACATGACAGGGGCACGTGTTTGTCATTAGGTATCACATGCCCTCTGCCAGCTTCCACCACGTGTACCTTCTGTGATCTTTTAGATGCTGCTTTTATGTCTGTCTTTCACATAGCTGTAGTAAATGCCTTCTGATGTGGACCAGTATTATCCTAGAGAGTTGCAAATTTGTGGCTGTCAGTAATGGATTACTCAAAGCTCACAGGCACAGGTACGGTGCAACTGGATTGCCGGTTGCGCCTCTGGTGACCCGGTTCATTGAGAGGTCTATGAACTTCGCAAATTCCTTTTCATATACAAGACCTTAGTAACTGTCCCCTTGGCTGATCTGGCACTTCAGCAATGAAAGATGAAAAAATTGATTCCAGCTTCAGCTTACCAGTGAGACTCACCCATAGTCCTCTGCACAGGTGGTACATACTGAATTAGCAAGCTTTATTTTACTGGAAGGCCTCTCTCAAGCCAAAGTTGGCTGTTGATCAGCTGATATGTTTGTGATTGATAGGCAATAAAAATAGCAAATGTATGGGAGAGCTGCAACCTTGCCTAATGGCAGGCGAGTTATTCCTTGGTCAGGATTTAATTGTCTATTTCCACTTGACTGCTGGGTGGGCTGAAATTCTTTTTCTTCTTCGTTGTGCCCACTCCGGGTTTTCTGTAGTGACTCAAGGGCAGACAAGCATTGACAAACTGCTTGTTGGAGTGATTCTTGTATTGCTGTGTGAAACCTCACTGGAATGTGGTTAGAGCAGCTTTGGTGCCCATGTGTCCAATGTCACAGCCTGGTTTAGGTGAGCAATGGGGCACCTCCAGCAAGGGCCATAGCGGCTTCTGCTGCAGAGTGTTGTCCGTTGGCAGCTGTATTAATGCCGAGAAGTCAGGTGGGAAGCAGAGGGCATGGGGTTGAAATAAAAGTTAGTGTCTAGGACTGACTCCCCGCTTCCTCCATCTTCACCCCGTGATGTTAATGATGCTGGGTTTGTTTAATGATTTATGTGAAGGAGAAGCCTCTCTCTCATCAAGTGTTAATGCATTAGGTTAATGTTTTGGTTGAGAAGAGAAGGCCACTTGCTGAGTGGCTGGGACTGTCCACATTAGTGTTTTTCTTTTTGTTAGCCTGGAATGTCTTCCAGATGGTACTGGGTGATATGAGGGGTTTTTTGTTGGCTTTCCTATTATTTTTTTGTAAAGTATTTTTGTTTAATGTGTATGTCTTGTCTTTTTGTTTTGTTTTTTTTTTCTTTCTTTCCAGGGTCCATCACTCAAGCAGTTTATGGACATTTTTTCTCTTCCTGAAATGACGCTGCTCTCTTCAGTCATTGATTACTTCATAAATCATGGCATTGAGTTTGACCAGGTGCATCTTTACAAGGATATATCTGTAAGTAAAACATCAACTGCCCCATAGCTCATACCTTATCAGAATTGTGAACTCTTTGACTTGTTAGCACCAGTGAGCTCTGCAGTACCCAAACCTAAGGGGCTGTTATTGAGTAGTCTAATATGACAGCATTGTTACCCCTTTAGATTAAAGCATTACCAGGGAATGTTCAAAGCTGTGTTTTGAGAACATGTTAGGTTTCTGTCTGTACTACAGAGTTGGTGTTGCTGTACATTATCTCTTGCAGGAGTGCCTAGGCTAGTAAGATGAAGGTCCTTCCGTGGGAAATATGTCACAAAGCTTGTGTAAATGTTTTCTGGTTCTGCAGACTTTTAAGCTCTATGTTTTCCTGTTAACATCTCATTTTTCAGAGGGGCTTGATCTGACCATGTGCCAAACAGTTTGCTTTATACAGCGATTGTTGTGAAACACCTGCCCTTGCCTGCTTTGAGAATGCACCCCTTCCCTTTTGCAGCTACAGAGTAGTCCGATCCCTTTGGGATGTTTTCCAGTGGGTGACTGTAGCTTTCAAGAGCCAGTTACTCCGAGGTGGTAACTGCCCTCCAGCTTCACTCCTGACATTTGAAAGGGCTGTTTGACTTCTTAGTTAATGCTGTAGGTGAGATGTAAGTGCTTGAGATTGCTGCCCTGGGTGACTTCTGTTGACAGACGATGCATCTTCCTTGGCAGCCAAGCCTTATTGCGTGCTTTTTTCCACGGAGAGGGATTTTTGATTTGTACCTTGTGAGAATCTTATGCTCATCCGCTGGTAGCAGCCCATACATACGCTGTTCAGTCTTCTTGTGAGGGAAATGGAGCTCCATGACTGTGCTGCTCCTTTTGTGATAAGGATCCGTGCTGTCAGCTTTGCTGCAGCCAAGGATTACAGCTTACGTTCTGACCTTCTGTTAGTGCTTGATAAGAGCATGCCAGCCAGCTTCCTACAAGACCGTAACACATTTCTAGGGTGTTAGTTGTTGTAGTTGTTTTTGCTCTTGGGGTGGGGAAAATGGGAAGATGGGATACAGCTGACTCCTGAGGCCTTTTGTCAAGAGTGTCTTCTGAACCTTCTTTTGAGATCAAAACAGACATGTTCCTAATTGAAATCTTGAGAGCGGATGGGTGGTTGCCACAGCCCATCCTCAATACAGGGCAAATGGTGTAGTCGAGCGTTCAAACTCCTGGATGCTAATCCTGGCATTTGTCCTCGCATCCTTTGCTGAGGGATGTGGTCATTCCTGAGGAGTGACTGAGGTAGGCAGAGAAGACAGCTATGACAGAAAATCTGTGTCAATGCCTGAAATCTATGTTGAAAAGTTGGGGACTGTCCTGTGCTATCATCAGAAGAGTTTTTGCTTTTTTTTGTACAAATGAGGATAAACAAACATTTTTGCAAAACTTGTCCCTTTGCAGTACCCAAGTGCAAGTGCAAATAAATGGTTTGCGGACATGAGCACAGAGGTCCTTCTGTGCCTATAGAGACAGGTATCCATGAGGACTTGCATAGCACCAGCTGTTATTACAACATAGGCTCACAGTGGGTTAAGACATGTCTAAACCTGACACTCTTCTGTAATTTTTCTCGTGGTAATCCTGATTGCAGCATGGTAATCCTGATTGCAGCGCTGTGTGTTTGGGAGCAGGTTGAATACTACAGACACTGCACTGAGTCAAAAGGGCAGACCCTGAGGCAACGGTAAAGGTTGAAGCTGACATGTAAACCAAGTAGTCTGGTCACACCAGTTGGGGTGCTTTGTATTTGAGAGTAAGAACATACAGTTTACCCTGCTTTCCTTTGGAAGAGTTTTTGAGCCCTGTTCGACAAATCCCCAGGCTACCAAGATTTACCTGCAGGAACCTTATAGTTCTTTCCCCCCCCCCCCTTTTTTTTTTCCCCTTTTGCTTTTGGGGGGGGGGCAGAGTTTAGGGAAGTAGCACGCTGGAATCTCTTTCTGCTCTGCAAAGGTAGTTTTGACACAAATCCAAAGCATTGCTTGCTTTTAGTGCCAGTGCTGGTCAAGAGGAAGTTGTTTTCTTGTTAGCACTGTTGCATTTTGTTCAGTTGCTTTCCAGTAAGGTGGTCTCTTGGTAAATGACATGTGATCTCTGCCTTTTTACCATTCCACGTGATGGAAAGAGACTCCTAAAACTCTGTTTTGAAGAGGTAACACCACCACCTTCTTCATCCCCAATCTAAGTTGTAAATTCTGTCTCTCTCTCAGCTTTGAAGGAAATTATTTTTGGGGTGATGAGCAGGTTTCACCAGCACTGCCGTGAGACCAGGTGATTCTGTGGTGTTGTGTGCAAGTGTCACTGTAGCAATGTGAGTGGCGAGTGTGGGAATCCAGTCTGAAAGGGCAACTCCCAAAGGAACACATGTAGTGGAACAGGGATTTTAAGAGTCCTGGGGAAAGGCAGCATTTGTTTACCTGTCTAAATTGTCAGGGGTGAAAATGGTACTGTTAAAACAAGAGTTTGCATGGGCAAACACTGCAAAATGTGTTGCTGCTCTGGAAATGGTTTTGTGTACCTGGCATATCTCATTGGATGGAGACTTGGGAAGAATCTCAGTTGGGTGTGTTCAAAAATGTGTTGCATCTTGGCCTCTGGCCTGGAAAATAGAGGATATTTGGATGCCCTTGACAATACCTGTTTTAACTTGCCTCCCTCCTGAAAAGTGGGCAGCTCTGTTTTGGCAAAAACTCCTCACTCTCCTAGTGGAAGCTTCTGCTCTGCCTGTGCCCACTCGCCATCTGGGGCTGGGAGCTGTGGCGCTCCTTGGCTCGTGGGGAGCATTTTGGAATCACAGATGCTCACCTCTGCTGCTGTTTGCCTTGACCTTGCTCCCATCCTTTGGGTCACATTTGGCAGAGCTTCCACAGGCATAGGGAGGAAAAGCTAGCTAGTGTCTGGGCCGGTACAGTTTTGGGGCAGTAAATGGTTTTGCAGTTGCAGAGTCTTGATTGCTTTCGTAACAGTGTGTTAACGTATGCTGGTTTCCAGGAGCAGGAGGAAGTTGTGCTTTCATGGATAGGTTTTGAGGTTTTTCCCCTTGTACTGCATCCGCTGAGCTAGCCATTGTGTTGTTCTTTTTGGCACGTTGGTGAGCTTCGTTGTACAAGGTCCTCTGCTTAGCATTAATTTAGCTTTTCTTTGTTCAGAAAGAAGGGGATGTGTCATTGCTGTATTGGTCCTCAGTGGTGGCAATAGGTTTGCATGTTGGGAAACAGGAATGCCA
>NW_009629864.1:19113-23051 GCF_000690535.1 Cariama cristata
GAAACTTTTTTCCCTTCCCTTTTCTTTAGGATGCTATTAGAGATGTACATGTGAAAGGAGTGATGTACAAATGGATTGAAAAAGATCTGGGTGAGTTAAATAGAGCTCTGGTGCCAAATCCATTTTGATGTGTCTTGTACTATGTGGCATTCTGTGTAAGATGACTGTGTAGGCCCTAGCTGCAGTCACAGGTGTCAGGGGGACACAGAACTTAATGAAATACTTGATTGTGGCATGCCTAAAGGCAGCTGAGGCATCGAGTGGCATTAAGAACCAAGTGGTATTTAGGGTCAGATGGAGGATCTATTTTAATGGAGGAAATGGCTACCTCATTGCTTGTGTTTCCATTTTCCTTCAGCTTGTAAGCGAGGGATGATGGTCCTTGGCATGATGAGAACATGCAAAGCACCATCTGGCAAGGCTTCCTGGTCATTCAGGGGGAAGAAAGCTCCTGGTAGCAACGTGGCCTGGAGTGGCTGTGCCTGTCCCTTATGATGGTTTGGTATCACCCTTCTTTTTTGCCAGCCTTTTCAGTTCCTCAGTCTTTCTCTTCCCTCCAGATGGGATTGATGAGGGTGAGGAAGGCCGTTTTGTCACCGTAGTGGTTCACTACCTGCCTGAAGTAGATCTAATTCAGGCCTTTTGCATCCCTAGTGGTATAGGGGCTAGGTTTGGTTTTGTTTTTAAAGAAGTGGGTCATGACTTATGCCAAAACTTTTTGATTGATGATGTCTGTTTTATTCTGATATAGAACAGTATATTCTGCATGGGGACGAAATCTATGCTGTGCTAAACCGACTGGTGAACCACAAGAAGAAACTCTTCCTCATTACAAACAGTCCCTTTAGCTTTGTGTAAGTACCATTATTGCACATCGATGGGTCACCAACGGCACAGCAAGAGCTGTGCAGTGCGGTCTCTCCTGTGGGCATCTGAAAGTTGTATGCTAGAGGTTTTTGTGGCAATAGTCATGATGTGGTGATTGTTGCACCCCACAGCTCTCTCTACATCTTTGACTCTCACTTTTTGAAGAAGATATGAGGCTGTGGCTGGCCACAATGTTACAGAGCTGCCACTTTGGATTACCTCTAACAGCTTTTGCTGCGTCACAGACTTCTCTGGACTTCCCATGGTATAGGAGAAAGGGTGGGACAGCTTGAACCAGTCAAAGTGCTACATCAGTACTCCATGCAATGAGACAGCCTTGGGGGATTCACAAATCTCTATGCTTTCTTTTCTGTTACTGAAATGCGAGTAAATTTAGGACTGACTGTTGTAAAGATGCAGTCCTGGGTGAAAAATGAGTGGATCTGTTAACTTTTCTGTTCCTTTGCCCTTAGGGACAAAGGAATGAAACACATGGTTGGCAAGAACTGGCGGGACTTATTCGACATGGTCATTGTGCAAGCTGACAAACCCAACTTCTTCACTGATCGGCGGAAGTACGTGTCCTGGGGCAATACTGCACTGCTGCATGTGGGCCTGAGGTTTTGGGCCCACTTCCCTGGAGTAAACGGCCCCTTTTACCTTCCAAAAGAGTAGTGGGTTTCTAAGCATAATCTGGGTCCAGCAGGCATCCAGCCTTCTGCTGTCTTCTAAGATACTCTCCGAGAAGATGAAAACTGACCAGTCTGGGAATAAGTGGATAGAATGGGTAGTGCCAAGCAGAAGACATGTTTCTAAAATTGGCTGTCTTAACCCTCTTCAGTTTTGTCATGATCTGGGCTTAACTTAGATTTTTAGGGGTAATAATGTACTTAAATCTTTAGAAAGAAAAGAGGAGTGGAATAGTGTATATAAGAGCTGGCCGTTTCTTGGCTCTAGGTCTTGAGAGTGTGCCAAAATCTTTCCTTTTCTTGTTCCCCACAGCAAATATCTGTGTGGTTTTGGTTTTGATTTGTTTTTTGTTGGGTTTTGGTTTTGTTTTCTTTTTTTTTTTTTTAGTTACTGGATACATGCTGTTTGGTAATTGGCAGCTCTGGAAGCCTTTGTACGTGGCAGCTGAGTTTTGTGGTCAGTTGGGAGCTGCCAAGGGACTAGCTGATAGGCACACTGCTGTCCTTGCTTTGCTTTTTGGATTATTTGCTTTGGGAACTTAAATCTGCTTTGTTGCCTCAACTTATGACTGACCAGGAATTACTGCCTTTGAGGGAGAGGTCTATTCTTTCCTCTTTGTGTATTTTCTTCCCCCGTTTCCCAGGCCCCTAGCATATACAGGAGTAAACCTACGAAATGGCTTTATAAGCTGTGCTGACCTGGGAAAGGTTTTCTTCATGGGATGTAGGTGAAGTGTCTTACAAATGGAGCCTGGAGCTATGGTGACCTGGCCCTCTAGGAGATAAAACTTACAGCTGCATGGTGCCTAAGGTCCACTCGTGTAGTGGGCCAGTGGAATGACATGGCATGTATGTCCAAGGTGAGGGGAACCTCCTGATGGTGAGCTGTACTGAACTGTGGAATGTTTTCTCTGAGGGAAAATGCAGGTGTGCACTGGAGCCCCCTGCCCCATGGCAGCTCAGGATCATACAATACTTCTGGATGAGACTGTGCTCTGCTTGCAGCAGGAGCAGCTTCATACCAAAGTTTTTGATCCTGGAGGTCACAGTTTGGAACTCCTATCCCAAGAGGGAACAATGTTCCCATCGAGCATGAATGTTCATGGGAGGTCAAGTAACTTAAGCCTTGTTTTGCTTCTTCTTTCCAAGTGGAAGGTAACCAGGCGAGCCCTCAGCTCGGGTCAGCTGCCGAGATCAGCACAGAGACTGCTTTCCATCCGCTCTGCAGACTGCTTTATCCTATTAAGACATTCCACGGTCTCCGTTGGGCTGGGACGTAGCCAGACTGGAAAAAGACACAAAGTGTTTCATGGCAAAGCCTTCTTGGCCTTAGCATTTCAGAGGGAGTCATTACTATTTTTTTTTTTTTCCTCTTCTCTATATCTGAAAAGCAAGAAGAGTTGTTAGGGATATTGGCATGAAATGGTTACAGTCAGTGGAAGCGTTTTGAAAAGATATTTTCCTCTCGCACTTTCTCTTCCCCTGAGAAAATAGTGCAGAAGGCGCAGAGGGTCACTTCTCACGTAGAGCTTTTATCGTGAGTTGTTACATAGGTAAACAAGTTTTCCAATTCAAATGTTGTGGTTGCTGGGTAACAATTGACAAAAATCAAAAGAAGTTCACATCTCCCCCCTTTTTTTCCAGACCTTTTCGAAAACTGGATGATAAAGGCTCACTGCAGTGGGACAAAATAAACCAGCTGGAGAAAGGAAAGATCTACAAAGAGGTGAAGTGAATGGGTGCATAAGGGGTATGAAGCAAGAGTCTGAAATAGTGGGGACTTATAGGACGCCCACAGTTTTGGGAGCCACTGGAAAACAGGAAAATCTGCCTAGTCAGGGTGGGGGGAAATGATGGGTTCTTCTGTAGGTCACTTGTGGATGTTTGCTGTTTGAAAAGTGAAAAATAGAAGTCCTTGAAAAGAGCGCCTGTGATAGAGGGCATTTGTAAGAAGACATGCTGTAGGCTCTGTGTGCTTCCCTGGCTGGTGGCAGCGAGAGATGCCCTCTGTCCACATGCAGAGAGCTCTTGCTGGCCCAGTAGGACGCTGTCACTCCCCAAATGCTTTCAGCCTGTCTCTTGGCATGCTGCGGAGCAATAGCCTTGTGATTTGCATGCCTCTGAAAAGTCTTTCAGCTTCTGCTGGGGTGTAAGCATTGGAATAAAGGGTCTTTAAAAAATTGGAAAGCCTTGCCAAGGCCTGTGTTGCCTGTCAGCATGTGATAAACTGACCTCTGAGAATGGTGCGAGATGCTTCATGCCAGGTTTAGAAAAGGCTGCTCTCCTGGCAATCACAGCTTTTTACGGTTGCGGGAGGCAGAGCTGAAATAAGGTATAACGCAGCTGCCTGGTAGGAAATCTTTTTGTCTGCAACTCTGAAAC